>NW_027098045.1:7500-40000 GCF_019320115.1 Miscanthus floridulus | reverse complement strand
GTGGCATCCTCCGCAAACTAACTGTGCCATCTCAGTTCCTGCAGAAAATTCACATTTCAGGCCAACAACCAGTACTGCTACTGCACCAGAATTGCAACGCTTCAGAGGGCAAACAAACTTGTCCCCATTGATCTCCCTGAACTATCATGAAACCTACAACTATAGATCTCTGTAGTGAATAAAAGCTCTCATCTCCTATGTGTATATATAGTTTGCAAGATGCAAAACTTTATGGATACAGCAAATGCTACTTCTCAGCTGGTTAAAAAGAACAGAAAGACGAAATGGACAGTATGATACTAGTTCTCCACGCACAAATGTGGCTCAATGTTCAGATGCCGTGTTACTTACTCGCAAATTCTTCAAACCGAAACGAAGGTAATTCATGTGTGTACCTGGAGCCGGCACAGCGGTGACGGTGCTGCAAACTGCACAGCAGACCGACGTCGCACCAGCTGGATACATGAGGAGATTCCGGCATCCGGTGCAGACAAGCTGGCTTTGCCCCCCTGAAAATTGCAGGACGGACAAAGGACACTTCGTGTATGAATTTTCTGCTACACAATAATCGAACCTCTGTTTCAAAAAGGCCCCTTTCATGCATTGCAACATCAAAGTCAGCAGATAAAGCTCCACAGTCCATTCCCACAGTTTTTGGGCAATTTGTTACATAAAAACATAAAAGTTTTACCAAGCAGAAGGAACTGCTGCATGTTCTGAACCAGAAACTGAAGGTTGTAGCCAAAATTAAGCAGCATCTGAACTGTATGATTAACACGCCTTGATAAAAACAAACTTATTTTTTATATAACTTCCATACATCCCAGCATTTCTTGGTACCTAGCAACACTCCTTGCATGCCAAAATTACCCTGTGCACATCTGAGGTGGTAACTGGGGGACAAAAAAGATTTTACCATTGGGCGGCGTGAATGGCACCGGAGGAGTCGGATACGGGGCAAGGGGAACCGGCATTGCCGTGCCGGCTGCCTTATTCGATGACGCTGCTCGGGAAGGCCTCGCAGATTCCGGCGGCGTTCAGGCGGCAGAAACCAGCTGCTTTGCCCTGCATGAAACCCTGGAAAAAAGTGCAGGAGATGCTGATGAAACAGAGCGCGAGAGGCTTCAGTTGCACTGAAATCCACAAATCTTGGAGAGAATGCACACAAGAGTGCTTGGCTAGCAACAATCGACTTGAGGATTCCTTGGGAAACAGAAAAATCGATTCTCTGAATGCACGTCAGAATCAAATCTTTCAGGTTCAGGTTCCAATTTCTCCTCAAGTCGGGTGCCTCAGGTCTATTAACAAAACTGCAGAAAAAGAACTCTACTCCATAATCCCACCAGCTCAGCCAACAAGCTTTTTTCAAGGACCAAACCAACTTTTAAGAAATTTCGCTAGTTTGAAGAGATTAAACCTGGTACTAAGGATTTTGATGAACAGCCATATTCATGGAAACTGTTTGCCATTTTTTGTCTGATGCAATATGAGTAGACTGAGCTCAGGATAAGGCAGGGGGTTAAAAAACTCACAGCTAATCCAGTGGCCCAAAAGAACAAATAAATGCTTGCCATCTCACAGACAAAACAGGCAAAGAATCACCCACATGACCATAGCAAGGCCAATAATAACAAAAGAAAGCGAGAAAAAAGAAATCCCAAGATGTAGTTCCCAGCCAATCATCGAAGAAGAAGAGCAAGAGGGGGAAATAGAAAACAAAGAACAAGAGGGGAATCAGCACCTAATAGCAATGCTTATGGCTGCTTCATGCATAAGAGCAGTTCTTGGGTTACCGCATCTCTCTCTGTCTTCCTCTCTCCTGTCTCCCTCCCTCCCTCCCTCCCTCTCTCTCTATGTGATATGGAGAGGTTCACAAATTTATAGGGAAGAAAAGAAGACAGAGTATATGATGGGTGGCCAAAAAGGTATCTAAAGCTTCTCTCGGCTTATTGGAACTTCTTTTTCTTTGTGCATAAATAAATTTTTGCGTCTGGATTTTTTCCAAGTGTTTTTTTAATGTTACTTCATATATGTAACGTAAGATTCTTTAAAAAATACTGAACATGGTGTATTTTTATATAAAAAAAGTGGAACTTAAATCTTCACAATCTCCGATTCATTGCTTCGTCATAGTGAAAACCACATAGACATACCAAAATGCACAAAAAAGAATATTTGCATTTTTATTTTCACACCAAATAAGGAGTTTGAAGATTAATTAAGTAACCAATCAATGCGCACACAGTAGTGTTCTGCCCTAGACAATACAATGAGTCATCAATTTGGTTTCTCCAAGTATCCTAGTCACCGGTGATGCAGTGGTTTTCACAAAACTGGTACTAGATGGCGAAGCACTTAAGCATAGTTCAACTAATTTGAGTGTGATATCAAATCAGTTGATCCCATGTTCCAGCACACAGTTTCATTATGACGATGACTAGGCAAAGAGAAAAACGATACGCAATTAGAGAAAATGTCAATAATTCAAGCAATGATTGATAGAACAGCTTGTGATATTTTTATTACGGAAATAAATCAGCACAGTTGCAAAATTACAGACCTCGTTCAGAATAAAGTCATTACAATTTACAAGGTTAATACCCCGAAAATGAAGACAGCAAGAAAGGTAATGCTTCATACAGAGAAGCAGTTACTTTCCTTGGTGTGCACCCGAAAACCAGGTTGGTGGTCACAAAAATGAAGAGCAAATTCGCCTGTCATTTTCCTTGTGTGGTCTACCCTTGCAGTGAGGCCTCGTTTACTTTATCCTCTTAAAGTTTATTTTCTATCCCATCAAATATTTAACACATACATGTAGTATTAAATATAGACTCAAAAATAACTAATTATACAGTTTGTGACTAATGTGTGAGACGAATCTTTGAAGCATAATTAGTTCATGATTTGATAATGTTGTGCTACAGTAACCCATATACTAATAACGGATTAATTATGTTTAATAAATTCGTCTCGTTGATTACTAATAGATTCTATAATTTATTTTTTATTATTATTCGAATATTCCGTACGACTCCCCGTAAGATACCCGATAGCTCGAAACTTTGTACCTGAATTTAGACCAGGCCTGAGATGCGATGAGATGAAGATGCCAAGGCTCGCTCGCCATAGTGCTTCACGTCTGAGACCGAGGTAGTGGCTGTGGAGACGCCACGTGCGCACCAGACAAGTCACGAGGGCTCGTACACAAAACTCTGGGTCTACACACGTTATCACACAGTAAAAAGTGGTGTGCTGTGGAGGACACACGAACCACTTTCCTGACCATCACTTTCATGATGGCTACCCACTTTTCTGTAACAATTACTATGCAGTTTTTTGAGGAAAATAATAATACAATTAACGCAGGACTATACTGTTTCGAGAGTTACTGGTCTCTGTAAATTTAAGGACGTGTTTGGTTTGAACCTCTGCACGAGACCCTCATCTACTGGTATTAATGTCTAGTCTGGACGTGTTTCTCCACTTGGGAATCGAGGCTTTATTCGGATACACACGTATGTACCTCAATCTTTATGTGTCGGAGTGGCTTGAGGTGTAATTTAGTTTAAATTTCACTCTAGTTCACTTCATTAGATACAGATTAAGGTAGGTACATTTGCATCCAAATAAGCCCTTAGGTACAATTGATTTGCTATGCAACATGTCCTTCATCTTTGGTGTTGAATGGAGAACAACTCCAATGAGTTACGATTTTTGGGCTCTGGATTTACCAAAATGGTTTCCTAGCTTACCGAGGTGCCTAAGTTGCAAGCCGGTGGTGACTACCAGTGGTGGTGCACACAAGGCAAAACTTCACTGGATGATGAGGTTGACACCAGTGCCAATAGCTATGCGAGCTAGAGTAATGCCAGTTGCATTGACTAGGGTAGAAGCATCATGGCAAAAAGTTGGGGCTTTGAACATCCGACCATTGAGCTCTTAAACATGCCCTACTGTATTTATCATTGCGGATTATCTGTAACATTCTCGGTGTTACCGCTTAAACAACTTACTAAACTATGTCATGAGCATCATGTTTATGTGTCAATGCATGTGATAAAGTGTGTAGATCAATTTCCGTAACTCAAAACGATCAACAAAAGTGCTAAACGAAAGTTGATTCAATAGTCATGTTATATCACTTAGGGTTTAAAACCATTTTTTATTAAGCAAAAATACTATAGAACATGTATGTGGCACTTAAATAAAGTTGGAAGTACAAACTTGGTAGATGACAATGCAACCTTTGTTTTGGTAAATAAATGTTGTTCAATAGTTTTTTTTGATAGCTCATTGATTGAAGTTGGAATTTAATCCCAACCTCTAGAACTAAAATGGTCGTCTGAAAACCTAATGACGATGCCGTTTTGGCATTTAAATTTTGATTAAATTTCTTAAACACTAGATTCGTGTTTTTGCACTGTTGGTTGTACCAAAGTGAGTACATGAGCATGGTGTAGGTCAAAGTCGTGTTGGAGATCACGTTGCTCTCATAAAAATTTTCCAAACTTTGTTAGAACGCGTTGCGGTCAGGTTTTGGCGCTCCGTTCGTGAATCAGCGCCTACTTTGACGAACCTATTTTGGCGTGTCTCTATCTCTCTCGATAGTTCATCTAAGTTTGCGTTTGATGCTATTTGGGATAGCCTTTAGGACCCTCTTGAGCGTTGGCAAATTGGTTTGGTCTCAACCGAGCTGGGTTGGTTTTGGTTGGAGCTTTAAAATTCGTGCACGCCACTGATAGCAGCCGCTCGGTCCGAGCTCGCGGTCACCGTGCGCTGCCGTTGCCTGGCCGTTCATGGCTTTGGCCGTGCCGTGGGCCGGTCTCGGAGGTTGCCTATCGCGCGCTGGGCTAGCCTCGATCATGTTTCGTGAGGCCGGGTTAGCCGCAGGGCTGCTGTCGCGTGGCCATCGTGGGCGCACTGCCGGCCACGACGTGGGTAGGCCAGGGCGATGTCGCGGCGACCGCCGTGTGGTCGACACGGCGCCCGTCTCGCCGCTCGATCCAACTACCATGTCGCAACCCGGCATGGCCCCTCTGTTCGTCGCATCTAAGTCGATGACCCCGATCGCTGTGGCGAGGGTGATGCCCCTCTGCCTCGCCTATCCCCGGTAGCCGATACCGATGAGACCGCTCGACCTTGGCTGCTCCAACTCAAGTGCGTCGCGCCAAGCCCTCCCACTACTTCGTCACTCGTGTGCACATGCTTGCACTGCCGTCGCCAACTGAACCTACTCGTCTTAATCCGATTGTATCCGCTCGCCTGCTCGTTCATCGGCCGCACCATGAGCAGAGCCATCGCTTTTCTTCCCCCTCTCTTCGACCGCTCAGCTTAGCAGCAATTCCTCGCATTCACGAGTGGTTTAGGTAGTTAGCTAGATGTCTCTCTCACATCGAGTCCAGCCGTGGACTGCCGGCCACCAATTTGGCATTTTTCTTGCTGCCGGCCAAGTGCACTGCCGCACCGGTGAATCAGGGAGGTAAGGGCATAGAGTTGGTAGCAGTTCAATTCCTTGTACCCCTGAACTCGCCTTGACCCCTCCGCTTGGTGCTCGTGTTGTTTTGTCCAGGGAGTCCGCCATCAGAGTGGTGGTGTGCCGGTGTCACGCTCAGTAGGCCATCGTGAGGTGCGGGCGCACATGGCCGGGTCACCTTGTCGCTCCTCTGCATCAACCACCACTGCAGCGCGAACCCTGGTGAGCTGCTGGTGCTCATCCGTCACCGCCACCACCTCGATAGAGCCTTAGGTCGCCGAAACGAGCACGCCGTGGCATGGCTCCGCCCACCGCTGGGGCTAGCCCTAGGTAGTGCGCTGTTAAGCTCCCCACTGCTACCTAGGAGTGTGCGCTTAGCGGTAGGCAAAGGTCGGCTCCTTACCCCCGTGGTAGCGAGCTTGGGGTGCCCAGCGCAGCCGCCCATGCCGCTGGTCACCATGCCAGTGAACGCGGGGTAGAGCAGGGACCTCCCCGTTGTGAAGGAGGAAACATCTAGGGTCCTTAGTGCAAAGCTTGTCTCTGGTGTAATAGTGCTTAGTGACGTCGCGTGATAATCTGTTACGCTGAGGGTTTTTCTGCAAAAAAGGTGCGGAGGCGCACGTGGGCTCCCTGTCGCTGGCCGCTTGTTGGGCCGGCCCGCTACACGCGTAGGCTCCCCATCGCGGGCCGTTTTGGTTGTTGGGCTGAAATCGTTGGCCACCGACTTTTCCTTTTTCTAAAGCGTTTCCAAATTAGTTTCTAGGGTAAATTTGTAAATTCAAGAAAAATTTGTGTAGCTGAAAAAAATTATGAAACTAATTTTGTTAGGTTCCTAAAATCATGACCTATCTGATAATGTATTTTGTTCACTTAGTTTCATAGAATTTTCTAGAGTAGACTAATTAATTTGAAGCACTTAAAATGGGTAAAACAAGAACTTGTAGGAATTATTGTGATGAATTGGTAGATGTACTGGCCCTGAAATTTTTACAGTAGACTCCTAACAATATAGGTGCTCACGGTAATTTTTGTATCTCCATAAAAATTAGTTTGGTAAGGTAACTAAATGAGCCCTAGTACAAAAATATATATTTAATCAATCAAATGTCAAAAATTAGTTGGGGGTTTGTAGAACGAAAATATTTTTCGGAACAAGCATTACTTGGCGACGTGGATACGTAAACTAGTACGTTAGTCATTAAGCTAGCTCGTTAGCTCGCAGAGCGTAATGATATTATAGAGTTGCTGTTATCATTGATTAATTGCGTCTCTGCGTTGCATCCACGTATATCATAATAGGAACAACGATGGATCGTGGAGTTGACCGAGGTAGCGGAAAAGATGATGCCTTGATGATCTTGTCACCATGATGAAATGCTAACTTTTGGTTATATCTTACCCAGGCATGCCCCGGTGCATAACCCCTATTATTCTGCACTTTATTTTATGCTTGTGCATTAAGTTTAAGGAGTTGAATGAAACCCACTTGCATATATATATATATATATATATATATATATATATATATATATATATATATATATATATATATATATATTCTTATCCTATGAGTTTTACTAGTATGACAGGATCGTATATATTGCTATTCTACAGGACTCCGATAGAAGCCGAGTGATTGCCTGTCACTCGCGAGAGATAGAAAAGATATTATTGTTGTTATTATATTACTATCACATAGAAAATGTATGAATGACAATTAGAGACCGGGCGGAATGGTACTTGGATCTGGACTTGGTTTGGCATTCGAGCGAGGCTCGGATTGTGCTTGTTCCGCCTGTGTCGGTTAAGGACCGTCTGTTGCATTGGATTCTAGTCAGGTCACAAACTTATTATCCTGAACACATACTTGTTTATGGGAGTAGAGAAGGCTCGTTGCTCTCTTGTCGTGGGTTCCGGCTCTTTCCGGACCGACTGATTAGAGGTGGGGATGGTGGAGGTCTAAGCACCACACTGAGTCTGAGACTCAGGTGTGGGGACTTGGAGTCCAAGTTTGGACGGGGACATAGACCCCTTGACAGGAGAGTGGTGGGTTTTGTCCTGCTTGTGCCTGGGGTACAAGCGGGGCGTATGTTTCGGGGTACCCAGCTGTGCACATTGATTCGCGAATCGCCGGGTAATCCGGTACGACTTGTCTACCGTCTAGCACCGTAGTAACTGGAATATGAAAGATGGTAAAATAGTTCTGATTGCTTACCACCTACTTGAAAAGTAGCACAAGTGCTTACATAGAATGGTTAGTTTATGACCTAATGATGACTGCTAAAGAAATTGAATATAAGGATGCACGCTTAGTAATGCTTCCTGCAGATGCAATAAACCCACAAGCCAGACAACCTTGCATATTCTTGGAGTCTTTTCTTTCCTCCTAACGAGTAAGTTTTGCGGAGTACAATTGAGTACTCAGTGTTTGTTCTACCCTGTTACAGGTGACAGGAAGATGTGGAGCTGACACTTATACGTGGAAACCTCCTGGTGGGCTCAGCGAGGATTTCCTTAACGTTGCGGACAAAGAGTTTATTTAAAACTTCCACCCAAAATATTTTACAATGAAAAAACTTATAACCTGTTATGATGTATATAACAGATCATCATGTTAATGTTTGACTTGTCATTAAATGATTTTATTTCCGCTGAAACTCTGATAACCTGGTTATATTCCGCTGTTATAAACAATAAATATTATACTCTAATGTTGCACGAAAAGTGACGTAAGAAATGGCTAAAATGTTGTAAGCTTTATTCTCCCATTTATGATCCTATTGAAAAATGTAGATTTTTGGGTTCTCCCATAGGGTGTGCTCCATGGAACTATTCGATATAGCTCACATTCGGGTGCTTAGCGTCTAGTGAAAGACGAGTGCCTCGAAAAACGTGTTATTTCGGGCGGTTCTGCCACACTATCTCATAAAACATGGGAGATGAATTTCACAGTTCATTAATACCATGACCATAATTTTGTAGTTTTTCTCCACATTGGTTCATTGATTATTAAAGGTTTCTTTAATAATCAATAAATCCGTATGGAGAAAAACAACAAAATTATGGTCATGTCATTGAAGTGATATAGCTAGTCTTACAAAGATAAGGTATACCCAATCATACCTGCGAGATATTCTGGATTTTTTCAATGACCAAGTTTATACATAAACATATGAACAGAACTTATAAAGTATATCCAATCATCTTTGCTTAATTTACTGACTTAGCTACTGTAGATTTTGTATTGCTTTGAAACTTTAGCCATTAAAGTTTTGTATTCCTGAAACTGATTTTTTTTTAAGTGACTGAAACTGAAATATGATGTCACGTATGACTCCTTGGTATACTCTATGTAAAGCATGATTGAAAAAAAAAGATCTACTGATCCATTTGCAGGCCAGCCGGGGTGAGTCCTCAGTTCTCACTACTTTTGGAACCATTTGCTGTGGTATAAACTTGAGAGAAAGAAAGGGTCGAGTGGCTACCAATTTGCACGTCTCCATTGGTAGATCCCCGTGATCTCTTGGACCCCCACATCTGAATTATTGGGATCGATCCTCTGCATTCGCATACATAGCATCTCGCCATCGTGGTATCAGAAGCATATCCTTGACGCCATCCTGGAAAATGGGAAGCAGGAAAGAGAGATGTAACGGCGCAGGCTCTTTTGGAGGCAGGAAAGGATGTTTTCGAATTTCCTCACAAGTTGCGAACCACTCCCCCAATTTCCGCGTTCCAAACATTTTTTGCAGTTTATAACGAATTCGTTCGCTTCTATTTTTGTTGCTACAGCATAATTGGCATGGGACTGCTTTTTTTTTTATATATATAGAAGAGGGACTGGTGCTGTTGACTGCTATCACTGTTGAAGGTGCCCTTGTCGAAGGCATGTGAAAGAACGCCATGGTAGTGGTAGAACGTACAACGGTAGAAGTAGAGAAGAGGGTTTGGTTTGGGAAGGCCGAAGGGGCAGGGGCAGTAGAATGAGATGCCTGCCCCAGCTAACCACCCACTCCCAGAGTGGATAATGGGATAAGGCAGAGACAGGGCAAAGAGCCAAACCCATTGCTGTCTGAGCACAGTACCCTTTCTTGTAGTTGTGCGTGCCTGAAAATCTTCAGAGGCGCATGCAGGTACAGGCAAATTGTCAAACGCCCAACAGTGAGGGGTGAGGCCAGACTGCCTGCCTGCCTGCCTGCTGCTGATTGCTCCTCCTCCTCTCCCATCTCCCAGTATATTAATTAGTCATGTGATTATGCATCGTCATGCTCATCGCCTCCCGTGTTCGTGTTTCATTCATAGAGGGTGCTATGTACTGGACGGCTGGTTGAGGCTATGTTCGGCTGCTCGTAAAGCCGCTTGTGCTGATTTGTACGGACTGATTTGTTGGGAGAGAAAAATACTGTACCATGCCTTATAAGCTGGTTTATAATGGCAGTCGAACACTCCCTGAATTCATGGCGGACGCAGACACCTGTTGTGACGCTTTTGGTAGGCTGGCTAGCTGTGGGCTGTGGCTCGCTCGTGGGCGCGCCAGGTCAGGTCCTTGTCAGCACCCTTCAATTTCGGTTGCTGGCCGTTACTTTCCTCGAGACCCTTGACAGTGAAACAACGCAAGAAATTGGGGGGCGGAGACCTCATCCATTTACCTTTCCGGCTTTCAGGTCAACCTCCGGATAATTACTTTGACCTCATCCATTTACCTTTCCGGCTTTCAGGTCAAGCTCCGGATAATTACTTTCTTTCTTTCTTGAGTTATTTGTTACACTACACGGTCTCAGAAAATTGACACACCTCCATATTGTTTCTGTTTCTCAGAAATTCCAGTGGCTGCTGGCCGGGTGATGGATCCGGTGGCGATTCAGATTCTCGATTGAGTGCTTCATGATTGGCTGACGAGTGACGAGCGTGGTAAACCTGACACGTGGACGCCACCACTGCCCTAGCTAATAACAGATGCAATGCAAAGATCGGTCGATCGATCTGTGTGCCGGCCGGCCATGTCAATCAAATCAGAGTCGCAGCCGAAACCGGAGGGCGCCGCACACAGAATTGGAGCTCGGTCGGTTGCTCGCTAGCTTTTTTGGGCTTTGAATGATGCATGGTGGGAAGGATAGATGGATGGAAGCCAATCAAGCGATGAAGAAAACCAGAAGCAGAGCCCAGCGGAGGATCGAGGCTGGTGGAATGCGATGGAGCCTTGGGAGGTAGCGGACGACGGACGGATAAACGAGATCCTAATCGCTGTAATCTGGACCACTAACTCCAGATTTGCCGGAAAAATATCCTGGAGAGGAGATCGACGAGCTAAGGGCCTTGGTGGTGTTGTGTGGTGAAAACGCCTGGCGAAAGCCACCCGTGGGGATGATGACTGGATGAGTAGTGAATATTCGCCGTCATCAATTGCAAGCGATGCGGCCGGCTAAATCTCGCGTTACATCACACTGCTGTCACACCTATGTCGCCGTACGCTACAATGGAGTGAATTCAATGAAGAAAGGGTAGATTTATGAGCCTTTTAGCCGTGTGCCGTTATAAAAGATCGATATTATATGTATACCATCGAAAAAACGAAAAGTTCTCCTGGTATCCTTGTACTGAAATTTTCTTTCCCTACGTACTACTTCCATCCATTTTACTCGTAACAGCAGCTAACGGCCAGCGGAAATGACTCTTTTACCCTTAGTTATGGTATCCATCAAATTTTCCCTGTTTTCTCTGGTGCCACTGCCGTGTTGTAAAAAAGCTTCACTTTTCCTCTGTACCACTATGACAACTTGTGTGTGTGCACATAAAAATTCAAATAAATATAAAATCGACAATTGCGACAACCAATAAATATAAACTCGACAATTGCGAGAACCAATAAATATAACAATTGCGACAATTCCAATAAATAAAAATTCGATAATTGCGACAACCAGAATACATAATCAGCTTGATTACAAAGTACAATTTGGAGACAAAAGGTAGTCACATTAACATCATTACTAGTTTAAACATTATTTGGTTATGCAGACCTCAAGACTACAAAAGCAGTATGCCATAGAGATGCAAACTCATCAAAGATCAAGTCTTTTCTTGCTTCTAGTTCCCATGGCCGGACTAGAAGGGGAACTAGGGACCTTGCTGCGGGTTGACATGGCTGGACTAGCCTTGTTTGGAGTCAGTTTTTTCCGGAATGGCCCTCTTCTTCTTGTGCTGTTGCTGACTTGCGCTCTTATCAGCTGTGTGATGCTCACTTGATCTTGAAGGGTAAGTAATCGCCAAAGGATCTAAATGATTCGATCCTGTTCTGGATCCTCTAAAAAAGGAGACGTGAGTAAAAACAGTTAGTTAACCTATTAAAGTGGTGAGAAGACAATTATAGAAAATTAACTTACCTCACAGAAGGGTCACTAGCTTCAGCAGTTGAAGTATTGGAAGTACTCTTTTGTTTCTTCGCAACAATTGATGATGATGATTTGTTCTTCCTTTTCTTTGATAAATCCGCAACAGTAGGTAGAACTATAAAGACCATCCTTTGTGCAAGTGCTGCAGGCACAATGCTGGTCTCAGTAGTAGCTGGTGCTATCTTCTTTTTCTTCTTTTTAGGTGGACCTTTTCATGGACAGATATGTTAGCAACAATGTAAACATGTAAAAATAATTACAAAGTTTAGGTTCTATATTACCTTTCAGCAAGCATTGCTGCTATGTTTGCTGGGTCACCATCCTTACAAGTGTACCAATGATGTTGATATTGCTGACAGATTGGACACTGATGCCTACCCTTGGCTCCTTTGCTGCTACCCTCTACTGCTCCCTTGTATATTTTTTTGCCTTCTCCTACCAGCTGTTGGCTTCAACAATGGAGGATGCATGAAGAAACTATATTCTGCTTTGGGCCACATGGATTTGTCTGGTATAGCAGGGATTCTACCATCATAGGCAGCCCTGAAGCTCTCTACAGAGTAGTAGCTGTCCACATGATCTTCTATCTTCTCTCCAGATATAGAGGTGATGAAGGCAATTACATGCGTACAAGGTAATCCAGAAACTTGCCATGCTCTGCATGAGCATGTCCTTTCCCGTGGGTTGACAACAAACCTATAACTAGAACATCCTCTTGCCATAACTTCTGCAATCCCATCAAGTGAGCTAGTGACAACATCAATGTCAAGGTTCCTACTTTGCTCCTTCGGCTTAGTTATGATGTGTGGCAAAATTTTTCTTTCCATTTTATTTGCAATTTTTTCCTCTGGTTCCACTTGATAAGAAGCTTCTGTCTTATAGTATCCATCAAGTCATCTAGATGCATCCCTTATCATTTTTGATCCAATTGTTGAAGCTTTCTGCTAAATTATTGGTGACATAGTCAACTTTTGGCAATGTAGAGTACTAACTTCTTGTCCATAGTCTTGGTCTGAATGAATTTGTATGTTGGACTTGCTATCAGCACAGAAATAGAACAACTTCACTACATCACCATACCTGCAAAGAAACTCATCCACAATTTCATCAACAAGGTCTTTAAAATTTATAGTGTTTGAATCAACAACTTTGTTAATGCCATACCATGCTCCATGCATAGTTGGACTAATTATCCTGATTTCTAGATTGAAACTGGTCTCGATGTCATTCCTATAGATGAACAACATATATATATCTACACAGTTTAATCCAATCCTAATCACACCAAACATGGCACTAATGTTATGCAATTGAAGCAAGGGAAGGAGAACTCACCCATCGGGAAGCGATGTGGCAGAACCGCCTATTCTAATGTCTCATAGGAGTACTTGTCTTCTATTAGACTCTAAGTACTCAAGGGAGGACAATAAATTACGCAGTTCCGTTGGGCACACCCCAAGGGAGAACCCAAAAATCCACATTTTTTCATCAGGATCATAAAAGAGAGAATAAAGCTTACAACATTCTTAAGTCATTTCTTACATCACTTTAATACAACATCAGAGTTATGAATAATTTAATTTAACAACAAAATATAAATATGTGATCAGAGTTATAGCGAAAATAAATGTCTATTCATGACATGGTTAAGCATTGATATATAAGCTATGACAACATATTATAAAACTTCTATTTATAAAAACATTTAGTGAGAATTATAAATAAAAACTATGATCGCAGCGTAAAGGAATCCTCTCTGAGCCCACCAGGAGGAATCCATACACAAGTCAGCTCTAGCATCCGCCTGTCAACTGCAAGAGGATAGAACAAACCCTGAGTACTCAATTATACTTCGCAAGACTTACCCGTCAGGAGGAAAAAAAGACTCTAAGGATATGCAAGGCTATCTGGCTTGTGGATTTAATGCATCTGCAGGAGGCATTTGTAACAGAACCGACCAATTATACGAAATTAAGTAAAAAAATCATCCACCGGAGCAGACGATTTAGCAAACTTAAGCCCGTATAACTCGGTAGTATGTGAAATCACGAAGGATTTTAAACCAACTCACATACCAGCCAAGATCATAATAAGTTTAGCAGTCACCATCACATATTACATAAAAGTTCGCATCATAGGTACATCAGAGTTTAAACATAGTTATTACAAAATGAGTTCAAATAGAAGTAGCAGAAGCCATTTGTTCAAAACCACACACACCCACACGGAGTTCAAATACAGTGCCAGCTAATGATCATCTCCAACAAAAACATTAGATGAGACATAAGGGATGACCATGCCCATGGTCCTAAGCATCACCCATCGTAGGATAAAGGCAGTTGATACAGTAGCCGTAATACATCTGCCCATCTGCAACAAGTGGGAATAAAACCCTGAGTACGAGAAGGTACTCAGCTAGACTTACCCAACATAACCGAAAATAACATGACACCAAGGATTATGAAGGGCTTTATAGTAGGGTAGCGGACTCATTTGCAAAAAGAGGCATTTTTAGTATTTCAAGAACCTTTCCAAAAGCATTATTGTCAAGTTAATTATTATTAACCTGTCGACTACATTTGCACCTATACTAGAGCAAGCATGTGATTAAGCAAATAATGATAACCAATGATCATTAACAACTTCCATAATGTCAAATTCATTATAACTGTCCAAGTGTTCCATCAACATTACTACGATGAAGTAACTCAAGTCAAGTGCTCACTATCCAGGAGCGATGGTGATTCGAATCGATCCCTAACCAGCTGGTGATTTATTCCTTACACAAACCTCACTCACCCGCTAAAGTGAGGTATCGGTCACCGAGTCAACTATCCAAGAAAAATCTTGAGTTTGCTAGGAACCACATGTACCTGAGGGCCGACCGACTGCCTTCGTCTTATCATCGCGCCCCCGTGTCCTACCACACCTGCTTTGGTACAGTGCGCTATGGGCAATCTACTCGGCCCGAATAATCTCCCAGCTTCGTGGTCGAAAGGTACTTTATTCGGCCAGCTAAATGTAAGACATGCGTTCAACATGACTCGAGGCCCAACAATGGTCGGTCCTTAATCGACACAGACAGAAAGCACTACAGTCCAAAACTCTATAAGTCTCCGTTCGGTCTCAACTTCAATTAACACTTAGTTATACCATGACTACATAGTTATCCAAGCAGATCCAGGTATCCACCTATAGCTCGCAGATGATAGGAAATCACCCGACTTCTACCGATCTAAGCCAGCTAAGCATTGACTCGACTGCGGATACCAAGGTAACAAGGAGGTAGTATAACAAAGGTAAACAAGGTATAATGTAGCAACGGTTGCAAACAACTCCTGAACGTAATGCATCAATTAAAATAAAGCATTAATTAATAATCGCAAACCGGGGAGAAAAATGCTCTAGGGCTTGCCTCTCTCGAAGGAGCTCGGGCGGTGATCGGGGCACTCCGGAAGTTCCTCAACGTCCTCCTCGTCTGCTTTGGTCACTTCTTGCGGCTGCACCTCGAGCTGCTCCTCGGGATCCTCAGGTATGACGACCGGACTCTCGGTTTGCGATCCTGTATGATGCAGATGCGTAAGTGCTTATGCAAAAGGTACATCGGATGAAATGAACAAAATGAATATGCTTGCATGCAAGGTAGTCAACATCATCCATGAACATATACTGCAAGCACATGTCATCTACTGCATTCTCTTCTACTACTAAGATGCAAAGTCAACACATCTCATTAAATGCTTCAAAGATACACCAAAGCTTCACTACTTTCTTAATCATGCATAAAGCAACATTTGATTAAACCCTAATTAGTAATAGGTTTGAATAGCAACATCTATTTTTATAGCTTAGAAAAATCTTAGAAAATTACCATAGCACAGTACTACCCTAAGTAGTCTACCATCAGAGTTTTATGGCATTTGGATAAGTAGAATAGCCTACACAAAAATGACAAGCTATGGCATAATTATGATCATGAAAATACTTTGTACTGTGAAAAGTGTCAAACAACATATGTAATATTTTTCCTATGTTCTACATAGTAAATAATCACAGCACAAAAATTATCACATGCATGTTTTATACAAATTTTGCTCTCCAGCAAAAATAACAAAAATCAGCCATTAAAGGCACTTGAACTACACCTCATATTTTTTTCTACAGGACATGCATGGAATATATTTTTCACAGAAAGTACATTACACAAGAAGAGTAACAAACTTGGAATGACATTTTTCTGATCTTTCTATGATTTATTATGCCTTTCTCAAGAAAATAGCAATTTAAATGATTAAATAAAACTCCACAGAAAAGTATCTCAAAAACGACATGCAATATTTTTATCATGTAGATCTGGTGACAAGAAGCACAACAAAATTTGTTTCACCATTTTTGGAGCAATATAACTGGAGATATACATTTTACAAGCTTTTTAAATCAATTTTTGAATTCATTTTCTTTAACACTAAAATTCCACCAACCCAAAACCGCTAGGTGCACCCGGTGTAGTGCACCCAGAGGGGCTGCCAGGCGGGACCCTTGGTCAAATCGGGCCCACACGTCAGTCAGAGCCGAGCAGCGCCGTCGCTGACCGACCGACGTTCGCTGCCGGTGAGCTCGCTGGCGGTGAGGTCACCACCAGAGGCTCTCCGCAACGAGGCGGACCCGATGCGCCAAGAACGGGCACTGGAGGAGCTCAGAAGGAAGCTCGATGGCGCGCATGGCGGAGTGGAGGCACGGCTCGTCGGTGGTACGCTGACTCCGGCCATGGCAAAGCATGGGGAGGAGCGCACAAGGTTCGCGAGGGCAAGGCGGTGGTTACTTGCGCGAAAGGAAGGAGAAAGGTGGAGCGGAGAGGGGGTGCCTACAGGAGCGGAGCTCTCCGGTGAGCTCGACCGTGCTCTGGCCAGCAATAGCGGCCGGCTCAAGCCTTACCACATCGAACGGGGACGAGCACAGGCTGCGCGATGTGGAGGCGGAGCTGCGGGCGAGATGGAGGGGTCGACGGCGAGCTGGGACGGCCGGGCGAGCGAGTTCCGGCGAGGCGCGGCACGCGGTGGCGAAGGCGGGCATGCGCTGGGGCTGTTGCTGCTGCTGAGCGAGTGAGAGAGAAAATGAGATGGAGGAGGGGAGGCAGACGCTGCTCGATAGATGTAGGCACGCGCGTGGAGGGCGAGGTAGGCCGGCTGCGACACGCGGCGAGCTTCGCCAGCGCATGGCGGCCACGCGGCGTGCGTGCTCTGTCGCCGGTCGGGCGTGGTGCGGGCGAGCGAGCGAGCGAGCGGGCCAGCGTGGAGGCAGGCCAGTCCGGCGTCGCGATCTAGGCCAAAAGCAAGGCGGCGGCCCATAAAGTGAAAATGTGATTTTTTTCAAATAAATTTCTATTCCTATTTCATTCAATGCAAATTTTGAGCAATTTCAAAGTAGTTTCAAACTTTGGCCCAAAAATAAAAGTTGCTCAAAAATTTATTCTCTACGACTTTGCTTTTATGACCAAAGTTAGATTCCATATAGATTTTGAACTATAGATTTAAAGTAAATTAAATCCCAAAACCCTTATTTTTAAGAATTATTCTAAAAGCATAATTTGGCAAAACTTTGAATATAAACTTTGCTCCAAATTGCATCCTAAATATTTCCAAGTTAATTTAGTGATCAAAACAAGTAATCATGGCATCCAAACATGAGCATGGCATTTCACAGTGTTTTAAACATACTGAATTTTAATTAATTTAAGCACCACACGAAATGATACTTCATTTCTTTCGAAATGAAATGCATGAATGATGCTTATGCATAAGGTGATAATGATTATGCTCATGGGATGGAATGTTAGTGCATGCTTAACACTAAGGTGTTACAGCCCTCCCCCCTTATAAAAATCTCATCCCGAGATTTGGATTACGAACCATTTGTTATAAATATCTTCATAAGCTTTTTGTAGATATTCTCCCGTTTCCCAAGTTGCATCTCCCTCATCATGATGATTCCACTGTATCTTGTATGTTTTCACCACACTATTCCGAGTAGCACATTCTTTAGTGTCTAACACATAGACTGGTTGCTCACGATACACCAAATCTGATTTGAGTTTGATGCCTTGAGGTTCTATTCTTTCCTCCGGAACACGCAAACACTTCTTGAGATGTGATACATGGAAAACTAGGAAGACGGTACTCATTGTCTCAGGTAACTCTAACTTATAAGCTACTGGACCTCTTCTTTCCAAGATCTTGTATGGTCCTACAAATCTAGCGGCAAGCTTTCTTCGGACTCCAAACCGTTTCTTCTTCATTGGTGTGACCTTCAGATAAACATAGTCACCAACTTTAAACACAAGGGGTCTCCTTCTATCTGCATAACTTTTCTGACGTGATTGGGCTGCCTTCATATTTTGTTGAATAATATGAACTTTCTTCTTGGCCTCTTCTACAAAGTCAAGGCCATAATACCTTCTTTCTCCTGGCTCGACCCAATTCAGTGGTGTTCTACATTTTCTGCCATACAAAGCTTCAAATGGAGCCATCTTGATGCTTTCTTGATAACTATTATTGTAAGCAAACTCAGCTAATGGTAACCATGACTCCCATGAACCCCTAGAAGACAACACACAGGCTCTTAACATATCCTCTAGAATAGCATTCACTCGTTTAGTCTAACTATCTGTCTGAGGATGATAAGCTGTACTACGAATCAAACTAGTTCCCAAGCCTTTGTGCAAATGTTCCCAAAAGTGAGCCATGAACTGTGGCCCTCTATCAGATACTATAGTCTTTGGTATGCCATGCAACCTCACAATTTTTGCAATATACTTCTCGGCATATTGAGGTGGTCGATAATTTGTCTGGATAGGTAAGAAATGAGCAGTCTTGGTAAGACGATCCACAATCACCCAAATTGAATCATGTCCCTTTTGAGTAGTGGGCAAACCTAAGACAAAATCCATACTTATATCATCCCACTTCCAACTAGGTACGGACAAAGGTTGCAACAAACTGGCAAGTTTCATATGAATAGCTTTCACTCTACAACACGTGTCACATCTGGCAACATAGGCTGTAACTTCTTTCTTCATCTTGGTCCACCAATAACGAGGTCTCAGTTCTTGATACATCTTACTACTTCTCGGATGGATAGATAGCTTAGAAAGATGAGCTTCATCCATAAGTTTAGTCCTAAGCTCTCGATCCTTGGGAACCACAAGACGGTCATCAAACCACAACATGCCCTGTTCATCCACTCTAAAGTGCTTAGATGACTTTTCTTTTATTTTCTCTTTGATGTGGAATATTCCCTTGTCTATTTTCTGGCCTTCTATTATCTTACTCTCCAATGAGCAACTAATCTGAATACTATGTAACACAGCAGGATGCATCAGATCAAACCCATCTTCAAGTAATGGCTGCACATTCGAGCAATGTGACTTTCTACTCAAAGCATCTACCACTACATTGGCCTTTCTAGGATGATACTGCACATTCAAGTTATAATCTTTGATCAATTCTAACCATCTTCGCTATCTCATGTTCAGCTCTGGTTGGGTAAAGATGTACTTGAGACTCTTGTGATCTGTGAAAAATATTGCACACATTACCCAGTAGATAATGTCTCCAAATTTTTAGGGCATGCATAACTGCAGCAAGTTCAAGATCATGTGTCGGATAGTTGACCTCGTGCTTTCTCAACTGACGTGAGGCATAAGCAATGACTCTTCCCTCTTGCATAAGAACACAGCCCAATCCAATATTTGATGCGTCGCAAAACACATCAAATGGTTTCTCAATGTCCGGTTGTGCTAGAACAGGAGCAGTGGTCAACAGTTTCCGCAAGGTGTGGAAAGCTGCTTCACACTCCTCTGTCCACATGAACTTGTGATCTTTTTGTAGCAGACTTGTCATTGGCTTGGCAATCTTCAAGAAGTCTGGTATAAAACGACGATAGTAACCGACTAATCCTAAGAAACTTCTAACCTCAAGAACTATGGTCGGTGCCTTCTAATCCATAACCTCTTGTACTTTACTTGGATCGACTGAAACTCCATTTTCCGATAGAATGTGACCAAGGAAAGGAACTTTCTTCAACTAGAATTCGCACTTGCTAAACTTAGCATACAGCTTATGATCTCTAAGTCTGGTCAAGATAATTCTCAGATGCTCTTCATGATCCTTCTCATTCTCGGAGTACACTAGAATGTCATCAATGAACACAACCACGAACTTATCCAATTCTAGCATGAAAACTGTATTCATCAGAAACATAAAGTAGGCAGGAGCATTTGTCAAGCCAAAGGACATGATAAGATACTCATACAACCCGTATCTGGTGGAAAATGCGGTTTTTGGTTTATCTTGGGGCCTAATCTTGATCTGATGATAACCAGATCTCAAATCTATCTTGGAGAACACCTTAGCCTTGGCTAATTGGTCAAATAGAACATCAATATGAGGTAAGGGATACTTATTCTTGATGGTTATAGCGTTAAGTGGCCTGTAATCCACGCACATTCTCAACATGCCCTCTTTCTTCTTCTTCACAAACAAGGTGGGACATCCCCATTCAGACTTGCTTGGCCAGATAAACCCCTTTTTCGATAACACTTCTAGTTGCTTCTTCAGCTCAACTAATTCATCTAGAGGCATCCGATAGGGTCTCCTTGAAATCGGAGCTGTTCTGGGGATTAACTCAATTCCAAACTCAATATCCCTATCTGGCGGAAGACCAGGTAACTCGTCTGGGAATACATCCGAAAACTCACACACTATCGGAATATGATGAATAGGAATAACTTCAGTAGCACATGTCACACTTATAAGGTCTGTTCGCTGAGGCAATGGTACTTGGAAAGTACCCTCACCCAGGGGATCCTTAAGGGTAAGTACCCGACTTCCTATATCTATAACTGCTCCCCAATCCTTCATCCAATTCATCCCTATAATGATATCCAGAACTAGTTCAGGCATAACTATCAAGTTCACTCAAAACTTTCTGCTACCTAATTCAAGGGTTGCCCCTCGAACCATCCGATTGGTCAAAACATCAGCCCCTGCTGAACTTATATGGTAACCATAACCCAATTCTGTGCATAGTTGTTCATGTTTCCATGCAAATGCTTGACTCATAAAAGAATGCAATGATCTAGAATCAAATAGAACAACTGTAGGGTTTTGGTTGATAGGAAACTTACCAGCGGTTACGGGCTCTCCCTCAGGAATCTCATCCATAGTCATACTATGCACCCGAGCAGTATAGGTCAGCTGCTTCTTCTTAGGCGGATAAGGACAGAACCTTGAGAAGTGACTGGGTTGATCACAATTATAGCAGGGTCCTCTTACTGTACCAATAGATCCCACAGCTCCCTTAGAACTACCCTATACCACAGTTGCGGCTGCCTTGTTGGACTGCACTGCCATCTTGTAAGGCTTCTATGGTCCCCTGAAATTCTAACCTCTCTGCTGAGGTGGCCTGAACCTAGCGCTAGGTGCAGATGGACGATAGGGAGGATGACCTCCCATAGGTGCTCTTGCTTGGGACGGACCACCTTCTAGGGCTCTCTTGCGAGTCTTGGCTGCGGTACTAGCATTGTTGTTCTTTTCCTGCTTTTAGACAATCACTAATAAAGTCATTGAATCTGGCGCGGGTGTTGGTACCCACATGCTTCATCATCTTTGGATTGAGTCCTCTCTTGAAACTGGCGATTCTCTTAGCATCGGTGTCAACCATGTCGGGAGCATAACAACACAAGTTGTTGAAAGCATGCAAATATTGCGTCACGGTTTTGGTGCCCTGATTCAACGCCAAGAACTCTCCCAACTTCATCTCGGTCAACCTGGGTGGAATATAAACTCCACGGAAGGCCTCAGCGAACTCTCTCCATGTAATCTGAGCATTTGGAGGGAAGGTTGTGCGATGGTGCTTCCACCACATTCTCGCTGGTCCTTGCAACTGATGTGCAGCATACTCAGTTTTCAATACCTCAGTCATCCTCAACACACGGAATTTATCTTCCATAGTGTTGATCCATTCTTCAGCATCGAGTGGTTCCATTGCTTCCTTGAATATTGGTGGCCTGGTGTCCATAAAATCTTTGAAGCTGCTGTACTGATTCACCCCATTGCCACCACCCTAATTGTTACTGCGCTGAACATTGTTGGCGATGGTACATAGAAAATCCTCCATATTCTTCTAGGATTGTTCCGTGTTGCGCTGACTCCTGAGTAACTATGCGAAGAACACCTCTGGGGTGAGCGGGGGAGGAGGTGGCAAATGCGGTTCATGGGGGGGCTCATTGTTGTTGATGTGGTTTCCACCACCACCACCTGTCCCAGCACCATTAGCACCGGTCTCAGCGGCCTCATAAGTGGTACGGCGAGTATTTGTCATCTACATATTTCAGCAACAAGTAATGATTGAGTGAAGCTGTAATAATTGTGAGTAAAGGAAAAATTATGCCATACTAAATTTACTGTAGAGAATAAATTCATACAATAAAACAGAGGCACAATAATCGTATCCCAATTAAAACAACATCACTAATTAAATTACTTCAAATGCAAACATCGCATCCATACAACCGAGTTGCCAGCATACATACACTGGACTTTTATGCGTTCAGATATCGCATTACTAGCCAAGTTCTAATCACATGCCAAGTCTCATAAGTTTGAAGCAAGATACATTAGGTTACATGCTAATAAAAGAAAGGTCATCGCTATAGGACCTAAACACTAGCGCAAGGCAACTAGCCTACTCCTCGGGGCCATCGTCGGGGTCGGAGATGTCACCATCACCCCCAGGTGAAACTATAGGCTCATCCTCATCGATGTCCATGCCAGCGGCATCTAGAGGAGCATATGGGCCAACCCCATTGTAGAGCTCGTGAAACTCCTTGTGTAGGTTGACGTTGTACTCCTCTAGCTCATCGACCCTCTACAGCAGAAGGTCCCTCTTGTTCCAGGCTTCATTCCTTTCCTGAACCAACTGTCCAATCATGCGGTCTGCATTGTTGTTGGCCTGAGTCAACATATGCACCCGCTGCATAGCTCTATCACCTTGCTCTATCGCCTGGCCCTGCTGTAAGCTCATATCAGCCAACTGCTCCTACAAACTAGCTATAGCACATGCCTGCTTCTTCTTCTACTTTCTTACCTTGAGCTTATCATGACCACGTAAGCCAGTCAAAGTCCAGTAGGTACACTCAAGACCCTGATACTCTCTGATAGCGGCAAACATAGCACTCATAGCATGGTTGTCGCTAGCCTGTCCCTCTGACCAAAGCACTTCCCTAAGGCTGAACCCAAATAGCATCACGAGGATCATCCCTAGGAAAGGTGCTAGCTAGAGCTGCTGCAAGCTCACTGGGAAATCTGCTCATGATGTCCCTGATGACACAGAAAGCTGCTCCCTCTACACCCTCAACAGGAGTGCGACCCTCAAACTCCAAATGCCAACCACCCCACTCTAGAGCATCACCAAGAGCAGGAACTGTGATCTCTACCACTGCAAGTCCATCCTCTGCTAACTGGCTCTCATTCCAAGAGTACACCGGCTCTTGACCCTCTGGGTACCCCACATCATGGAGCACTCTCCAAAGCAAGGTTAGCATGCCAAACTTGCTCAAGAAGGTGTCCATGGTGCGGTGCTCCCTCAGGGCCAACTGACGTCGAGGTGCTCTTCTTCCGGTGGACTTACGGGCGGTCTGCTTCGTGCGGGCCATCTGTAGCAAAATTTCTTTTATTACCCCGTGGGAACATATTTTAGGTGATACAACTTTTATCAAAATGAGATAATCAATTTATAAGGGGAGGAATGTGTGACATGAATGAAATGCACAAGTAATATGATGTATGTACATGCCGTACGTTCTCACAAACTTATGAAATAAATAATTTCTAGCGACGAATTCGATGGCATACAAACGATCTCTCTAATACGTATCTAATACGTTCTACACGATAACGTTGTTATGTACCTGCAGAAGATTCATTTCAGCCCAATTCCCAATGAATGCATAAAAGCAGTAAATTTTATCTATACGCTCTACACGAATCCCCAGATACAGTGTACAACGGTAGTAACTACCCTGAACCATCATCCTATTGACGGCATTCACCTCAACGGATGGAATATCCACATATGAGATACCTTTGTAAAACATGCGTAGAACATGTAATTACTCTAGCATCATATAAGCATTCATCCTAGAGCGGCGGTGTATCTGATCATGCTCTCACAACTCACACTTACTGAGGCGTAGAGGCAAATGATCCATACACTACCACTCAAACAAGTGGCACTCATACAATAGCATGCCGTATGAGCAATGAAAGAGAAATATGATGCAAGAACCCCAAGTCAGTACGTAATTAAGCCACCTAGAGTCCTTAACTGGGCATAAAGGATATGACCACTAGCACACTTTTTAGTTTGGAAATCACGTTTTTCAAATGCCTTTTTGTTTTAAATACACTTGTGAACAGTAACACGCTAAACCATGCTCTGATGCCAGCTGTAATAGAACCGACCAATTATATGAAATTAAGTAAAAAAATCATCCGCTAGAGCAGATGATTTAGCAAACTTAAGCCCGTATAACCCGGTAGTCTGTGAAATCATGAAGGATTTCAAACCAACTCACATACCAGCCAAGATCCTAATAAGTTTAGCGATCACCATCACATATTACATAAAAGTTCACATCACAATATATCAGAGTTTAAACATAGTTATTACAAAACGAGTTCAAATAGAAGTAGCGGAAGCCATTTGTTTAAAACCACCCACACCCACACGGAGTTCAAATATAGTGCCAGCTAATGAACATCTCCAACAAAAGCATTAGATGAGACATAAGGGATGACCATGCCCATGGTCCTAGGCATCACCCATCGTAGGATAAAGGCAGTTGATACAGTAGTCGTAATACATCTACTCATCTACAACAAGTGGGAATAAAACCCTGAGTACGAGAAGGTACTCAGCTAGACTTACCCGACATAACTGAAAATAACGTGACACCAAGGACTATGAAGGGCTTTATAGTAGGGTAGCTGACTCATTTGCAAAAAGAGTCATTTTTAGTATTTCAAGAACCTTTCCAAAAGCATTATTATCAAGTTAATTATTATTAACCTGTCGACTATATTTGCACCTATACTAGAGCAAGCATGTGATTAAGCAAATAATGATAACCAATGATCATTAACAACTTCCATAATGTCATATTCATTATAACTATCCTAGTGTTCCATCAACATTACTACGATGAAGTAACTCAAGTCAAGTGCTCACTATCCAGGAGCGATGGCGATTCGAATCGATTCCTAACCAGCTGGTGATTTATTCCTTACACAAACCTCACTCACCCGCTAAAGTGAGGTATCGGTCACCGAGTCAACTATCCAGGAAAAATCTTGAGTTTGCCAGGAACCACATGTACTCGAGGGCCGCCGACTACCTTTCGGTCTTATCATCGTGCCCCCGTGTCCTACCACACCTGCTCTGGTATAGTGCGCTGCGGGCAATCTACTCGGCCCAAATAATCTCCTAGCTTCACAGTCGAAAGGTACTTTATTCGGCCAGCTAAATGTAAGGCATGCGTTCAACATGACTCGAGGCCCAACAACGGTCGGTCTTTAATCAACACAGACAGAAAGCACTACAGTCCAAAACTCTGTAAGTCTCCGTCCGATCTCAACACAATTAACACTTAGTTATACCATGACTACATAGTTATCCAAGCAGATCCAGGTAACCACCTATAGCTTGCTGGTGATAGGAAATCACCCGACTTCTACCGGTCTAAACCAGCTAAGCATTGACTCGACTACGGATACCAGGGTAACAAGGAGGTAGTATAACAAAGGTAAACAAGGTATAATGCAGCAATGGTTGCAAACAACTCCTGAACGTAATGCATCAATTAAAATAAAGCATTAATTAATAATCGCAAACTAGGGAGAAAAATGCTCCGGGGCTCGCCTCTCTCGAAGGAGCTCGAGCGGTGATCGGGGCACTTCGGAAGTTCCTCAACGTCCTCCTCATCTGCTTTGGTCACTTCTTGCGGCTGCACCTCGAGCTGCTCCTCGGGATCCTTGGGTATGACGACCGGACTCTCGGTTTGCGATCCTATATGATGCAGATGCGTAAGTGCTTATGCAAAAGGTACATTGGATGAAATGAACAAAATAAATATGCTTGCATGCAAGGTAGTCAACATCATCCATGAACATGTACTACAAGCACATGTCATCTACTGCATTCTCTTCTACTACTAAGATGCTAAGTCAACACATCTCATTAAATGCTTCAAAGATACACCAAAGCTTCACTACTTTCTTAATCATGCATAAAGCAACATTTGATTAAACCCTAATTAGTAATAGGTTTGAATAGCAATCATCTATTTTTATAGCTTAGAAAAATCTTAGAAAATTACCATAGCAGCAGTACTACCATAAGTAGTCTACCATCAGATTTTTATGGCATTTGGATAAGTAGAATAGCCTACACAAAAATGACAAGCTATGGCATAATTATGATCATGAAAATACTTTGTACTGTGAAAAGTGTCAAACAACAGATGTAATATTTTTGCCTATGTTCTACACTAGTAAATAATCACTGCACAAAAATTATCACATGCATGTTTTATACAAATTTTGCTCTCCAGCAAAAATAACAAAAATCAGCCATTAAAGGCACTTGAACTACACCTCATATTTTTTTCTATAGGACATGCATGGAATATATTTTTCATAGAAAGTACATTACCCAAGAAGAGTAACAAACTTGGAATGATATTTTTCTGATCTTTCTATGATTTATTATGCCTTTCTCAAGAAAATAGCAATTTCAATGATTAAATAAAACTCCACAGAAAAGTATCTCAAAAATGACATGTAATATTTTTATCATGTAGATCTGGTGACAAGAAGCACAACAAAATTTGTTTCACCATTTTTTGGAGCAATATAACTGGAGATATATATTTTACAAGCTTTTTAAATCAATTTTTGAATTCATTTTCTTTAACACTGAAATTCCACCAACCCAAAACCGCTAGGTGCACCCGGTGCAGTGCACCCAGAGGGGCTGCCAGGCGGGACCCTTGGACAAACCAGGCCCACACGTCAGCCGGAGCCGAGCAGGGCCGTCGTTGACCGGCCGACGTTCGCCGCCGGCGAGCTCGCTGGCGGTGAGGTCACCACCAGGGGCTCTCCGCAATGAGGCAGACCCGATGCGCTAAGAACGGGCACTAGAGGAGCTCGGAAGGAAGCTCGGCGGCGCGCATGGTGGAGCGGAGGCGTGGCTCGTCGGTGGTACACTGACTCCGGCCACGGCAAGGCACGGGGAGGAGCGCACGTGGTTCGTGAGGGCAAGGTGGTGCTTACGCGCGCGAAAGGAAGGAGAAAAGTGGAGCGGAGAGGGGGTGCCCACAGGAGCGGAGCTCTCCGGTGAGCTCGGCCGTGCTCCAGTGAGCAATAGCGGCCGACTCGAGCCTTACCACGTCGAATGGAGACGAGCATAGGCTGCGTGATGTGGAGGTAGAGCTGTGGGCAAGATGGAGGGGTTAACGGCGAGCTGGGACGGCCGGGCGAGCAAGTTCCGGCGAGGCACGACGCGTGGTGGCGAAGGCGGGCGTGCGCTGCGGCTGTTGCTATTGCTGAGCGAGTGAGAGAGAAAATGAGATGGAGGAGGGGAGGCAGACGTTGCTCGGCAGATGTAGGCGCGCGCGTGGAGGGCGAGGCAGGCCGGCTACGACGTGCGGCGAGTTTCGCCGGCGCATGGCGGCCACGCGGCGTGCGTGCTCTGTCGCCGGTCGGGCGCGGTGCGGGCGAGCCAGCGAGCGAGCGGGCCAGCGCGGAGGCAGGCCAGGCCGGCATCGCGAACTGGGCCGAAAGCGAGGCGGCGGCCCATAAAGTGAAAATGTGATTTTTTTTCAAATAAATTTCTATTCCTATTCCATTCAATGCAAATTTTGAGCAATTTCAAAGCAGTTTCAAACTTTGGCCCAAAAATAAAAGTTGCTCAAAAATTTATTCTCTACAACTTTGCTTTTATGACCAAAGTCAAATTCCATATAGATTTTGAACTATAGATTTAAAGTAAATTAAATCCCAAAACCCTAATTTTTAAGAATTATTCTAAAAGCATAATTTGGCAAAACTTTGAATATAAACTTTGCTCCAAATTGCATCCTAAATATTTCCAAGTTAATTTAGTGATCAAAACAAGTAATCATGGCATCCAAACATGAGCATGGCATTTCATAGTGTTTTAAACATACTAAATTTCAATCAATTTAAGCACCACATGAAATGATACTTCATTTCTTTCGAAATGAAATGCATGAATGATGCTTATGCATAAGGTGATGATGATTATGCTGATGGGATGGAATGTTAGTGCATGCTTAACACCGAGGTGTTACAACATTACTAAGCGTGCATCCTTATATTCAATTTTATTACCAGTCATCATTAGTTCATTAACTATCTATTCTAGGTAAGCACCTGTGCTACCTTCAAGTAGGTGGTGAGCAATCAGAACCATTTTACTATTTTTCATATTTTAGTTCTTACTACGATGCTAGACTATAGACTAAGTCGTATCAGGACCATCCGATGATTCATGAACCAATGTATCCCAGCTGGGTACCCTAAAACACACGCCCCGCTTATACCCCAGGCACAAGTAGGACCAGCCCACTATCCTCCTGTCACATGGTCTAGGTCCCCATGCAAACTTGGACTCCGAGCACCCATCCTGAGTCCTAGACTCAGTGCGGTGCTTAGACCTCCACCATCCCCACCTCTAATCAGTCGGTCCGAAAAGAACCAGAACCCATGACAAGAGAACAATGAGCCTTCATGTGCCCATACACAAGTATATGTTCAGGATAATAAGTCTGTGACCTAACTACCATCTGTGGCAACGGCAGGTCCTTAATCGACATAGGTGGAACAAGTGCAACCCAAGCCTCATTCGAATGCCAAACCAAGTCTAGATCCAAAGTACCATTCCGCCCGGTCTTCAAATATCATTCATATATATTCCATATGATAGTAATATAATAACAACAATAATATCTTTCATATCTCTCATGAGTGACAGGCAATCACTCGACTTCTACCGGAGTCCTGTTGCATAGCAATCTACCTAATAATGTCATACTAGTAAGACTCATAGGATATATATGTATATATATGTATATATATATGCAAGTGAGTTTCATTCAACTCCTTAAAACTTAATGCACAAACATAATATAAAGTGTAGAAAAGTAGGGGTTATGCACCAGGGCTTGCCTGGATAAGATATAACTAAAAGTTAGCATTATATCATGGTGACACAATCATCAAGGCACCATCTTTTCTGCTACCTCGGTCAACTCCATGATCCATCGTTGTTCCTATTATGATATACGAGGATGCAACGCAGAGACGCAATTAATCAATGGTAACAACAACTCTATAATATGATTACGCTCCACGAGCTAATGAGCTAGCTTAATGACTAACTTACTAGTCCATGTATCCATGTCGCCAAGTAATGCTGGTTCCAGAAAATGTTTTCGTTCTACAAATCCTCAATTATTTTTGATATTTGATTGATTAACTATATATTTTTGAACTAGGACTCATTTAGTTACCTTAACAAACTAATTTCTATGGGGCTACAAAAATTACAGTGAGTACCTAATACTGTTAGGAATCTACTATAAAAATTTTAGGGCCAGTACTTCTACCAATTCATCACAATAATTCTTAAAAGTTCTTGTCATTACCCATTTTAAGTGCTTCAAATTAATTAGTCTACTCTAGAAAATTCTATGAAACTAAGTGAACTAAATACATTATCAGATAGGTCATGATTTTAGGAACCTAACAAAATTGGTTTCATAATTTTTGGACATCTACACAAATTTATATTGAATTTACAATTTTCCCCTAAAAACTAAATTAGAAAATATTTTAGAAAAAGAAAGGGGGCTGGTGCCAAGTACTTCGGCCTGGCGGCCCAATGGCCCAGCGTGAAACATGGCCGAGCGTAGCAGGCCGGCCCACCAGCGGCCCACGGCGGAAAATGCCCTGCGTGCGCTGTGCTTATGGGAAGAAGACCCTATATTGCTAGTAATTCCACCCAAAGTCCAATCCCTATTTATACCTCTCTCTGGATTTTGCTCTTAACCCCCTCAGTTTCTCCCAATTTCCCCATTCACGCCCTCGAAGCAGGACATATGGCGGCGTGGCAAGCACGGTCACCGAGTGGTCCCTCCGACCACCTAGGGTCCGCACGAGCTTACCTAAGGGTCGATCGCAATCTACGACTAAACCTACAGAGATAGGTGGCAGTTAGAGACTTGGCGGCGCACTACCGTGAGCAGCCACGGCGAGCGATGATTCACGGCGGTGGCGGACCTGTTCCGACGGGGCTACGGTCTGACAATATAGTAGAGCTCGCAAGAGAGCAACAAGGACTTACCCCGAAGCCAACCGAGCAATCGGTTGCGAAGGGGAAGTCAGAAAAAACCCTGGCCACATGCACGCGAGCACGGTGGCGTCGCTCCAAGGTAGACATGGTGCGTCACCACGCCATCGGCGAGCGCCCTAGCCAAAAGAAGACGAGCACCAGTCCTAGGGGGTCAAGACAAGCTCAGAAACACCATCAATTGATCCTTTACCTATGGGTTTGGGCTTACCCCTAAATCTCTGGCCACGGCGGCACTCAAGGCCGACAGCGAGGGAAACACCAATTTGGCGATCAGTGGCGCAAGATTGGCTCTGATTCGGTGTGGGGAGCTAAGTGGCTGGTCTGGCTACTTGTAGGTGCAAGCAATTGAACTACAACGCACTGTGCACGGCGAATCAGGGACTGCTGCGGCTGGGTCCCGCACTGGCTCATCATTTCCATCGACGAAGCCGGCTCGTGGGGCATGGTTGAAGGTCGGCTAAGGGGGGGTCCCGCACACTGGCTCAATCATTGTCTGCATCGACAAGAAGCCACTATCAAATTTAGTGCAATGAATTAGTTGCTATATAATTACTCACTAAGAGCTCTCAACCTTGCTACTCTAAAGAGCTCAACTAGATGAATGTAAATAATAAAGCAAGCTCTCAATTCTAATTACACTAAAGAGCTTGTATTAACTAGTTTGCAAGAATGTAAATAAGTGAGTAGGGTGATTATACCGACATGTAGGGGATGAACCAATCACAAGATGAATATATAGCCAATCACAGGAAGAATGCCAAAGACAAGAGACAATCGATTTTCTCCCGAGGTTCATGTGCTTGCCAACACGCTACGTCCCCGTTGTGTCGACCAACACTTGGTGGTTCGGCGGCTAAGAGGTGTTTCACAAACCTCATCCACATGATTGGACACCGCAAGAACCGACCCACAAGTGAGGTAACTCAATGACACGAGCAATTTACTAGAGTTACCTTTCGGCGCTCCGCCGGGGAAGGTACAACTCCCCTCACAATCACCGGAGACGGCCACAAACAATCACCAACTCGTGCCGATCCTCCACCGCTGCACCGAGCCATCTAGGTGGTGGCAACCACCAAGAGTAACAAGCGAAATCCACAGCGCAACACGAATACCAAGTGCCTCTAGATGCAATCACTCAAGCAATGCACTTGGATTCTCTCCCAATCTCACAAAGATGATAAATCAATGATGGAGATGAGTGGGAGGACTTTGGCTAAGCTCACAAGGTTGCTATATCAATAAAAATATGCAAGAGTTCTCCCTTAAGCCGGCCGTGGGGCTATAAATAGAGCCCCTATCAAATAGAGCCGTTATACCCCTTCACTGGGCAAAACACGCTCTGACCAGACGCTCCGGTCATACTGACCGGACCCTGGACACAGCGTCCGGTCCACATATGTAAGCCACGTGTTATTCTAAGTTAAACTTGAGCCGCCAGATCACAACGGCTATTAACTGACCGGACGCTCTGGCAAAACTGACCGGACGCTGAACCACTAGCGTCTGGTCGTTTATAGTAAGGGTCCAAATCAGATTTTCTTCAATTGGACGCATCCGGTCCACCTTGACCGGACATAGATCAGTGTCCGGTGCTAAACCCTAGTCACTGTGTCGCCATATCAGTTTGACCGGACGCAGAAACCAGCGTCTGGTGCATCTCAGGTCCACCGTCCGGTGCAACACCGAAACTAGCGACCTTTTTGCCACACCTAACCGGACGCGTGCTGCCAGGGTCCGGTGCTTTCACACCCAGCGTCCGGTCAGTTGACCAACGCCAGCGTCTTCACGATCAACTTGTTTTTACTTCTAACTTCTTCACCCTTTCTCCAATGTGCCAACCACAAGAATTTGCATTCGGCGCAATAGAAAATAGGCATTCCATTTTCCCGAAAGCGCCGAATCCCGCCGAGCTTGCAAACAAGTGTGTATCAAGTGTATCACCTTATGCACAAGTGTTAGCATATTTTCATAAATATTTTCAAGGGTGTTAGCACTCCACAGATCCTAAATGCATATGCAATGATTTAGAGCATCTAGTGGCACTTTGATAACCGCATTCCGATACGAGTTTCACTTCTCTTAATAGTACGGCTATCTATCCTAAATGTGATCACACTCACTAAGTGTCTTGATCACTAAA
>NW_027098045.1:0-2500 GCF_019320115.1 Miscanthus floridulus | reverse complement strand
GTTGCTGCTAGCTAGAGTGACCCCATTCCCGGCCTGCCCACTCTGTCAAGTTCTAAATGGTCCATGCTTATTAGTCATGATAATGTCTCTCACAACAAAACAATATCAGTGTGCTGCTGCTGGCCTGGCCTTGCAATGGGCCACACGCCGGCCACTCGCTCGCTTGGAGTGGAGCACTATGAAATAGTGGCCACCAATCGATCTGCTGCTGCTGGCCTGGCCTTGCGGACTGCTGTGCCATCGGCTTCACATTGTCCCCCTATATAGTATTTTTGACAATCATTTTTGCTGCTGCTGAATTGCTTGTTAATTAATATATGCAAATCAAATAAAAAAAGCTACCTGCTGGTATCGTGACATTAAAAGTTACCAACACATGCTGTCAGTTACACATTGTACTCCGTCCATTCCAAATGTAGATATTTTGTTTTGAAACGAAAAAAACTTGACTAGGAAGGAGCAGACGGCACCCCTGCTTTTTTAATTATGAAGATGCAGGGCTCTAACCTGGGTCTCGGGACTGAGAGAGCTCCAGTAACCAGTCGCCCACGAGAGCACCTCTAAATGTAGATATTTTAGGTTTGTCCTGAGTTATGCCTATTCAACTTTAACTATTTCTTTGATATCATACATATTCTCTCCCGTCCCAAAATAAATCGACTTCTAGAGTTGTCTGAAGTTAAACTATATGTTTGATCAGAATTAGATAATTAAGTTTGACTTAAATAAATTAAACTAGCTTACATTTTTAAACGGAAAGGGTAGCACCTAATATAAGACACTGAAAAATATTTCTAGGATTGGATCTGCTTCAGTTGGATGCTCAAAGAGACATGCTTTAGGCCCAGATTATCTTCAGTTGGATGCTCAAAATGAGTGAGTGTTTTGCGGTGGTGACCACACCAATGATGGTTAATTTAAATCATTGTCCAACACCAAACCTCTCGACAATTACTTTTTTTATGCAAAACATAGTACAAACTCATGCATACACTTACACTCACCCTATGAACCTGGGCCCCTTCAAAAGATGGACCATAGATGCCTCCCTATTGTCGGGCACGCCACTTGCCGCTGAAAGAATAATTAGCTGTAAGACGTAAACACGAGCACCAAGTGCTAATCAAACATTATTCATATAGATCCGAAATATCACGGTGAATTGATAGTGTGATTATTGCTGTTACTTACGTATATAAATGTCAGTTAACCATACTTTGTCAATTGTATTCTATGTTCCGAATTGTAAATTGTTCTGCCTTTTCTAGTTAAATAGCTTTTGCTACAAACCTAGATATAAATTATGTCCACACACATAGTAGAATCTATGCATCTAGAAAAATCAGAACGACTACAATTTAGAATGGAGTATTTCCTCTCCTTGGAAAAATAATGGCGTGAGGAGGGCACATGCATGCAAATGAAAGCACACGTGATGGTTGACGGTTCTGGATGAATCCACTTAGGTACCAAAATTTGGGCGTGACACCCGTGAGGGACCGTTTCCCTTTGCAAATTGAAGGACACGGCCAATCAGATACCCATCATGCAGTCCTTCGACGCCTACTACGTCTGTCTCACTCCACATGACCACATACGTATACGTGATGCCACAGGCATGGCCCACTGAAACTGAAATGCTCGGACTCATCTGTTGGTCTGTTCCTGTGCGCGCTACTGTCTCTCTCTCGCGCGCTCGCACGCACATGTCAAATGGTTCGGGCTGGACTCTAACTTTGGGCTAGTCAGTAAAAGAACAGCCCAAAGTAGCCCAATTGATGTACTGTGGCCCTGTAGTGAGCCCAATTGATTGATGGGCTCAAAGTAGCTTATTATGCCCCGGCGCGGATTGCTAGTACTGTGCCTGTGCAGAGGCAACTTGAGTGTGTTTCAAAGTAGCTTATTATGCCCAATTGATTGATGACATTAGATTACCGTGACTAATGTGTGTTTTGCAGAGGCAACTTGAGTTAGGTTATGGTAATGATGATTGTTTAGGCAATTATATTTTTCATGTCCCTACCGATGGAAATCGTTTCGCCTTTCAAAGGATGGACGACAAAGTTAAGGACGGACTAGTTCTAAGTGTCATTTGCCGTTGTAGAGACACTTAGAGTAATTTAGAACTTTATTTTTTATTTGGCCATACTATTAAGGGGGTATGAACTAGTAGCTTGACCTAGGTGAGTCTAATGGGTTAGGTGTGGTGCACACTTATCAAACTTAGCACTAGGTAGCTCAGGAATAGCCCAAAGATCAATTGGTTTCAACCTCATTCACAAAGGATTTTTAATTGGAAGTGAATGGAGGGTCAAATGTTGACCGGATGCTGTTTTAGTGATGACCGGACTCATAGGTGCTGCATCCAATCAGTGATTAGTGCGCACAGCAGAAGCCGAGGAGCGATCAGATGCTGCACAGTGATCGAAACCAGACGCACCTCTAGTCGTATCTATAGCAGCAGGGCCTCGCTGTTAGGGAGGACCGGATGCTGAATAGT
>NW_027098044.1:0-100000 GCF_019320115.1 Miscanthus floridulus | reverse complement strand
AAACGACCGGACGCTGAGTTTGCAGCGTCGTGTCAACATTAGAGAGGGTCCAGAGACCAAAATTCCTGACCGGACGCATCCGGTGGATGTTGACCAGACGCTGGCCAGCGTCAGGTCACTCTAATAGCCTTCCCTGACAGGCTGACGCCACATAACCGTTGGCTACTGACCGAACGCGTCCGATCACTTCGACTGGTGCGCCCGATCACCTCAAAAACTGCTGAGTTGGACAATAACGATTATGTTTTAAAGTAGGGAGTATATATACTTCTCTAGCTCGTCCAACTTAGCTCTATTGCCCATTTATTCTGTTGAGGAACACATTTGGAGTGCAAGGGAGAGAAAGAGCCTAGTGGAGTGATTGAGATTTGATAATCCAAGATTAAGGACCCCATTAGTACATAGGGAGTAGCTAGTGTGCATCCATCTTTCTCATTAGGCTTGTCTTGGTCAAGTGAGAGTTTGTGCTTGTTACTCTTGGTGACCGCCATTACCTAGACAGGCTCGGTGGTGATTGGAAGCTTGGTGATCATCCGACGGAGCTTGTGGATGACCCAAGTCATGATGTGAGCGGTTGTGGGTGATTCACCGCGACAGAGTGTCAAAGAATTAGCCCGTAGAGAGCACTTGTTCCTTGCATGAATCAAGGGGAGATACACCCTTGCGCGGGTGCTCTAACGAGGCCTAGTGGGGAGTGGCGACTCTCCGATACCTTGGAAAAACATCGTCACATTTCTCTCCTTCTCTTTACTTTGAGCATTTACATTTGAGCAATTCAATTCATGTCTTTACATTCTTAGAATTGCCATGCTAGAGTATGATTGGAACCTAGGGTGCAAAACTTTTATGCGGTAGAACAATAGAAATAATTCTAGGCACAAGGGGGTGAAATGGGCTAAGTGGAGAGTTTAATTATTGAAAGAAATTTAGAATTAGCCCAATTCACCCCCCTCTTGGGTATTTTGATCCTTTCAAAGGAATATATCTAAATTTTAACTGAAGGTCTTCTAGGGTCATGTTTGGACTGGCTATGAGTAATTGTTTGTCAGCAGCTAAAAATTAGCAAACTAAGAACATCTCTTCTCCCTCCTCTACCCCCACAAACCCCACTTCTATAGCCGTTCCTAGGCCCCTTCCCTACCCCTCCCCCAGATCTAGCTGGCCGACAACCATTCTAGCATTGTCCACCAACATCCGAGCTCCTCCATCCACTGCAGGCGTAGGTAGGAGCTCCCCCTGTCTCCTCTCATGACCCCCTTCTTCCCGACTAGGCAATCGGCGGGCAGATCCAATGCTATACGATGGGAGGAAGACTCCTACGCCGACTACTCTAATGACGACTATGCGTCCTCTACTGCACCCTCGTCGTACCGAGACACCATTTATGGGGCCATCGAGGGGTTGGCCTCACCTATGTCGGTAGCGCCAAGCAATGGGGATAGCAGTATGGACCTCGTGGCTGCCTCACATCTGGTCGTCATCAACAAGAAGAGGTGACGCTGTTGTTGTTGAGCCTAGACCAGGGACTGCCAATGGTCCTCCAATGATGTTGCCGACCCACTTCAGGCTGCTCAATGACTGCAGAGCTGCTGCTCGTCAGTGCAGAGGAACCATCCACGTTCGCGCTGGCCGAGCGGGACAGAAACTAGCGACAGGCGATGCTAGAGGAGATGATAGTGATCGAGGAAAACAAGACTTGGCAGCTCATCGATCCACCTCTAGGATGCCGTCCGATTAGCCTGAAGTGGGTGTATAAAGTCAAGCGGGATGAGCTCGGTGCCATTGTTCAAGCACAAGGCGCGCCTCGTCATCCGAGGCTTTGTTCAGCGCGAGGGACATAGACTTCAAGGAGGTCTTTGCGCCTAGTAGCACGCATGGAGTCGGTCTATTTGCTACTAGCCTTGGCAGCAGCAAAGGACTAGCGCGTCCATCACTTGGACGTTAAATCGGCCTTCCTCAATGATGAACTAGCGGAGATGGTCTTCATCAGGCAACCTCCTAGGTTTCGCTATCAAGGGAGAGGAGCACAGGGTGCTCTGACTGCGTAAGGTGCTCTACGGGCTATGACAGGCCCCCCGAGCATGGAACGCCAAGCTTGACGCCACGCTGGGCAAGCTTGGGTTTCAAAGGTGCGCAACCAAGCACGCTGCTCTACACGCGGCGATAGGGGAAGGAGGAGCTTGTCGTTGGCATGTATGTGGATGACTTAATCATCATCGGTGCACGCACGGAGGATATCAATAGCTTCAAGCACGAGATGGCAGCTCGTTTTCGAATGAGCGATCTTGGTGCACTCTCCTACTACCTCGACATCGAGGTGAGACAGGGGAAGGAGGAACTCATGCTCAGGTCAAAGCGCGTATGCCTCCAAGCTATTGGAAGAGGAGTGGCATGGCTGAGTGCAAGCCATGTGTGACTCTGATGGAGGAGCGACTGAAGCTGACGAAGGCCAGCACCACGACGAAGTTGGATGCAATACTCTACCAGAGCATTATCAGGTGGTTTGCGCTACCTAGTCCACACTGAGAACGAACATTGCATTTATCGTGGGCTACATCAGTCAGCTTCATGGGGATCCCAGAGAGGATCACTAGGCTACTGATGAAGCGGCTACTGCGCTATGTCAAGGGGATGGTAGATCATGGGATCATCTTCCCAAAGACTAGTGAGAGTAGGCTGTAGCTCACTGTGTTCAGTGATGCAGACATGGTGGGGGACATCGACGGACGTCGGAGCACCTCTAGCGTGCTCGTCTTCCTTGGGCCAGCCCTAATTTCATGGCTGTCACTGAAACAGATGGTGGTGGCGCTATCTACATGCGAGATAGAGTATGTAGCGGTGGCCATAGTGGCATGCCAAGTTGTGTGGCTACATCGGCTGCTGGGTGAGCTGACCGGCGTGGAAGCTCACCCACTAGCACTGATGGTGGACAACCAGCCTGCCATTGCCCTTGTGAAGAATCTAGTTCTGCATGACCAGAGCAAACACATCGATGTGAAGTTCCACTGCCTCAAGGACTATGTCGATGGAGGGCAGATCATCATTGAGTTTGTCGAAACTGGTTGGCAACTCGCGGACGTCCTCACCAAGCCACTCGGACAGTCTTCGACTCATGAAGCTGAAGGAGATGATCGGCATGGAGGGGGTACAAGGGTTAGCAGTAGGATTAGGGGAAGATTGTTAGATAATCTACTGCTATCTTGTATGAACACAACATGGGAAGGCGGCATTGAAAAGGCCCCCTGCTGTGATACTATAGCCGCTGTAGGTGCAGGCGCCGCACGGCTCACCCTGCAGCACTGTAGGCACATGTAGTGGATGATGCAGAGTCAACCCTATATGTTATCTAGTTACTGTTTGTCGCAGAACCGACCAATTTATAAGAATACAAGTACAATGGCAATCCGCAAGCGGTCGCACTGTCATACTTGAACCCATATAAACCCGGTAGTCCGTCGAGTACCATGACGGGTCTTGATAAACGATTTACAACAACCAAGATCATACAGGATTTAACATACATGCCACATATTACATAAAGTTCACAGATACTTTTCATCATCAGAGTATGAATAAAAGTTATTACAAACCGAGTTTGATAAATAAAGCAGAAGCAAATAAGTTTGAAGATAAAGTTTCCAACATAGTTTAATACAGTGCCAAACCAGATCACGGTCCACAAAAGCAAAGAGGGAAATTACTAAAGAAGCCTGCCCAAGGCTTACTCCTCATCCACGGTGGGATAGAAGCAACTCTTGCAATAACCATGATACACAGTGCCATCTGCAACAATGGGAAAATAAACCCTGAGTACAAGAAGGTACTCAGCTAGACTTACCTGTCATGAACCAAAAATAAAATGACTCCAAGGATTATGCAAGGCTATATAAGTGGATGTAACTTGACCACATTTTGCGAAAAAGGCAATTGATCTGTTGTACAATTATGATTCCTTTATCAAGTTAATTATAACTATTCATTTCTAGATTAGCAACTATCCTATGCCAAACATGTGGTATATCATTTAGAAGCATACAATAGTAACCATAGCAGGTGTTGTAATTCCATATTCATCCGAACCATCATGTTTCATAACACAGTTACTATGATGTTGGAGCTAGCCAAGTTTCTCACTATCCGAGAGAGACGACGATTTGAATCGATTTCAACCAGTTGGGAATTTATTCCTAACACAAACCTAGGTCTACCAGCCATGATAGCCTTAGGTCACCTTTGGTACAACTCCGGTACATATTTTGTGGGTCTGTACTATGCCGCACAATCTGGAACACCAGATGCCAGGATGCTCAGGCCAAGCCTGCCCTTGGGCTCAGTCTGATCATTCCCCGGAAGGAGCGCACAACAGAACGATTCCCGGCCTGAGTTGAATTACTCGGCTTCGCGGTCGGAATAAGTTATCTGGCCAGCTAAGTGAGAGGCATGCGTTCAATCTTGTCAGAAGTTCCAACAACAGTATGGTCCTTGATCGACACAGACGGGGATAGATCCACACCCAAGACCTCCATGTCTTGTTGCTTCTCTATCGACCTCCCGTCCGGTCTCGATTTACTTTTACCTCATGGTTCTGTTCCACGATGGCAAATATAGCCAACCGTGCTCCGGTATCCACCTATATCTCGTAGGTGACAGGATATCACCCGACTTCTACCGGTCTAAGCATGGCTAAGCATTTATTCGATCCTGGACCTATACCGGTTAAAGGTGTAATATTTGGACAAGGAATGTACATGCATCAAGTGGTTTCATTCAACTCTTATAACCTAATGCATCAATCATAAATACATAAGTAAACATTTGTAAATTATTGGGAGACTTATAATGCTCCGAGGCTTGCCTCGCAGAAAGGAAGTAGGGCGGTGGTCAGGACACTCCGGAAGCTCTTCAAGGTTCTGCTCCATGCCTTCGGGAGCAGCGGCTTGCGGATTTTCCTGCTGGTTCCCTTCCTCTGCTCCTTCGAATTCCAGCAACGTGATCTCTTTCTCCGATCCTAGATGCATGAGTATGGCATAAGTATTACGAATGCATATATGTTAACAGTGCATTATGTTTATTGAGTAGGTGCATATCTCTTCTCGATTATTACTTAACTACTTCTACAATGCATCGACCATGCCACAAACAGTAGCTACTTGTTTCACTCATAACTGGAGTTCTACTAATCCAAAAATAGCGATCTTGGACTTTCTGGAAAGCTTATCAAATTCTCTACAACTTTGTTATTAACCATCTTTACAGTACACATCAGTTTCAACATGCAACTCATCAAACTCTTGAATCAGTCCGGAAACTATTTAATATGCAATATAAAGTAATAATACTTCTACTTCATGTAATCATTCAAAATTTGACAACATAGAATCTACCAACAGTTTAAGCATACCAAATACATTTGGATAATATAATGGTGAAGCCCAAACTATTTATTTAATTGCCTTTATTATTTTATTTAGATATCTAGGTTAAATAATAAACATATATCAGATATACTTAATAAATTCTCAAAAATTTACAGTGCCTTACTAATTCTATCAAAGGACTACTATAAAAATTTCATGTCATTTTACCAAGTAGAACATCCTATACAAAAATGACAAGGAAGCAAGGCTTGAAATAGCATAAATGGAAAATCCTATTGAAAAGTGTCAAGCAACAGATTTCCTATTTTTCTTAACATACATATGGTACTAGGATTACCTCTAAAAATTTTCATGAATTTTGGACACATAATTAATTTATAAAAATTCATGCAAGGATTAACTATTCATAAAAGAAAAATCTATAACTATAAATCTGCACATGCACTGGTCCTCAAATTTTTACCAGAGTTCATATATGCTAAGACTAGCTCACCACAAAAATTTCATAATTTTTGGAGCAAAGAAACTCTAGGTATAAAATAAACAAATTTGAATGCATTCAAAAGCACACTTCAAATCCCTATTTAAATCTCCCAAAATTTCTACTGTATATGTTCAGAATGTATTTTTACTAAATACTACACTTCCTAAGGAACTCAACAAAATTTATTTCACAAATTTAGGAGCTACTAAACTAGAGATATAAAAATAACAAAACACATGAAATCAGGATTTAAATCTGTAAAAATTGAACTAGCTTTCTCTTCTTGTGTCGCTGACAAGCGGGACCCACTGGTCAGCGAGACACAGCAGAGCACGGTGGCGCTGCTCGATTGACGCGGCTAGAACTCGATGATGGTGAGTTCGCCGGTGGTGACATCTTCACTATGTGATCTACTTGACCTAGCGAACCTACTGAGCCACTTGGTCGGCCCTATTGACGGAGCTAAGTACGGTGGCGACATTCATGGCGGCACGGCACGGCTGGACTACGGCGGTACACCGACGGGGGCTATGGTGGCTCGAACGAATGCTGCGCTGAGCATCACCGAGCTACGACGGAGCTATCTAGCGCCCTAATGCGGCCTGGGGTGGACGGTGGCGACGTGGCCACGGAGACGGGGCTCATGGCAGAACTCCGATGAGCTTGCGCACGACGCTGGCACTTACCGAGTGCTATCAGCGGGCACATGATGAGGCAGGGGGTTGCTGGGGTGGTGGTGGAGCTATGGCGGTGGCGATGGAGTGGCTAGGCATGAGCTTGTGCACGGTTATGGCGACGACGGAGCTGCGGGAGCTCGGCTGTTGCTGCGGTGAGGAAGAGAGGCCGGAAAAAGTGAAGTGAGGGCGCGTAATGGCTCGGGCAGACGCTGGCGGGGTTAAGGCCGTGCCCAGGCACGTTGTGGCTTGCGCGATCAGGGCGTTGGCGATGCACGGCCGTCGCCACGGACACGTGGCACGCGTGCTCTGCCGGTGGTCGGCCACTGATGGCTTTGATTTAGTTCGTTTAGTCGCGACATGCCGAGCCTGACGACGAGTTTCACAAACGATTTTACTGGAAATTCGTGGCTCCGTTGAGCAAACATCCTAAACCGAAATTGTAGACCTATGTACTAGCTACACTTCTTGTTCAAGGCACTTGTTCTAATTCGCAACAGAAACAGAGAAAAATCGTGCTCAAGGTTGGCCTGTCAGGCTGTCAGGGTTCATGACTTAGCAAAATTTGCTAAGTGTTGAAATGGTTGATTTCTCTAATTTTTGAAATCCAAATTCACACATGTTAGGAGCTGAATCAATCAAAGACCCAAAAATCAAAGTTGTTCCTTATGTCAAACACTACAACATTGCTTTAGTGAACTCCTCCATGCAAGGTCTCTAGCACCTAGTTCAACTTTAGTCAAACATGTCACTTTGAAATTATGATACATACTCAAACCATGACTAAATGACCAAATTTGCCCTAGCCCTAAATACCAAAGTTGTTCATAATGATATCCTAAGCATGTTTAAGCAATTTGCCAGGTCATTCAATCATTTTATGTAGTAGTCACTCATAGAGCTAGTTTGGGCAAACACATGAAACATGCCTTAAAAGCTTGATTAAGGAAAGTGACTTTCATGAACAATGTTCTAATTGCTAACCCAAGTGTGGTTACATGTTTTTGTGACTCACATCTACCAAGTATATGTGTTCATCCATGATCATATGCATATACACATGGAAACATGAAATAATAAGAATGTTGCATATGTTTCAATTGAATGTTTCAAATGTCAAATGCTTGTTTAAGAATGCTTTATGATCATGCTCATGCTATGCGAGTCAAGTTATGCAAGGCTAACACCTGAGGTGTTACAGCCCCTCCCCCTTATAAAAATCTCATCCTGAGATTTGCAAGACCTACCATTCTTGGAAAAAGGCGGGATAAACTTCTCATAGATAATCTTCTCTTTCCCACGTAGCATCTTGTTCACTATGATTGTTCCACACCACCTTATAGAACTTAATAATCTTACTCCTTGTCACTCTCTCCATCTCTTCTACTACTCGAATTGGCTTTTCTTCATAGGTCAAATCTGATTGAAGCTGCACATTGGTGGGTGCAATAGCTTCTTCTAGTACCCGAAGACATTTCTTTAGCTGAGAAACATGGAACACATCAAAGATTGCACTCATCTCTGGTGGAAGTTGTAACTTATACGCAACCTTCCCTTTTCATTCCAAAATTTTGTATGGCCCTACATATCTTAGTGAAAGCTTCTTTTTCATCCCAAATCTTTTCACACCTTTCATGGGTGATACTCTCAAGTATACATAGTCACCCACTTCAAAAGTTAGTGGTCTTCTTCTTCTGTCAGCATAACTCTTCTATCTTGATTGAGCTACCTTCATGTGTTGTTGGATGATACGTACTTGCTCTTCGGCTTTATTGACAAAATCAATACCAAAGTATCTCCTTTCACCGGGCTCAATCCAATTCAATGGAGTTCTACACTTCTGCCATATAAGGCTTCAAATGGAGCCATTTTGATACTCGCTTGATAACTGTTGTTATAGGAGAATTCAGCTAAAGGTAACCATTTCTCCCATGAACCTTTTGAAGATATAACACAAGCTCTAAGTAAATCTTCTAGGATTTGGTTCACTCGCTTTGTCTATCCTGAAGTTTGCGGATGGTAAGCTGAACTTCTGATTAGCTTGGTTCCCAAAGCCTGGTGTAAGTGCTCCTAGAAACGAGCTATGAACTGTGGTCCTCGATCTGAGATTATAGTCCTAGGTACTCCATGCAGTCTCATGATCTGGGAAACATATAACTCAGAGTATTTCCCCACGTGATATGTTGTGTGAACTGGTACAAAATGTGCTGACTTGGTGAGACGATCAACAATAACCCATATCGAATCGTGACCTTGTGGCGTCATTGGAAGGCCTGTGATAAAGTCCATGCTGATTTCCTCCCATTTCCATCCTGGAATAGGCAATGGCTGAAGTAATCCAACAGTTTTCATATGGACAGCTTTTACTCTACTGCAGTTATCACACCTAGCAACATAGGCTGCGATCTCTTTCTTCATCTTAGTCCACCAAAAATGGGTTCTTAAATCTTGATACATTTTACTACTACCCGAATGGATAGACAATTTGGATGAGTGAGCTTCTTCTAAAATTTAATTCCTTAGCTCACGGTCTTTTGGTACCACTAGTCGGTCCTCAAACCATAATACACCTCTTTTGTCTAATCTAAAATGTTTGGTTTCTTGCTCTTGCATTTTTCTCTTGATGTGACTTATTCCTACATCTGTCTGCTGTAGTTCTATGATTTTGCTCTCAAGTGAACAACTGATTGTGATATTGTGTAGTACAGCAGGATGTAACAAGTTGAATCTATCTTCCAATAATGCTTCCACAATGTTGCAATGGGACTTTCGACTAAGTGCATCGGCTACTACATTTGCTTTACCCGGATGGTAATGCACTTCTAAATTATAGTCCTTAATCAATTCTAACCATCTTCGTTGTCTCATGTTCAGTTCTGGCTGGGTAAAGATATACTTGAGACTTTTGTGGTCAGTATAGATATGACATACATTGCCCAACAAGTAATGTCTCCATATCTTTAATGCATGAACAACGGCTGCAAGTTCCAAATCATGTGTAGGGTAGTTGACTTCATGTTTTCTCAATTGCTGAGAGGCATATGCAATTACTCTCCCTTCTTGCATAAGTACACATCCCAAACCTATTCCTGATGCATCACAAAATACATCAAACGGCTTTTCAATGTCTGGTTGTGCTAGCACAAGTGCTGTAGTCAGCAAAGTTCTAAGGGTGTGAAAAGCTGTTTCACATTGTTGTGTCCATTTGTACTTCTCATCTCTCTGAAGTAGCCTGGTCATAGGCTTAGCTATCTTTGAGAAGTCTAGAATAAACCGACGATATTATCCTACTAACCCTAGAAAACTCTGAACTTCATGAACCGAAGTTGGGGCTTTCCAATCCATGACCTCTTGTACTTTGGATGGGTCTACTGAGATTCCATCTCTTGATAAAATGTGACCTAAGAAAGGTACTTTGCTCATCCAAAATTCACATTTGCTAAACTTGGCATATAGCTTATGCTCCCTCAGTCTGGATAGGACAATCCTCAGATGCTCCTCATGATCTGACTCATTTTCTGAATAAATCAATATGTCATCGATAAACACGACCACGAACTTATCAAGTTCGGGCATGAATACCGAGTTCATCAGGTACATGAAATAGGCTAGAGCATTTGTTAGTCCGAAAGACATAACCAAATACTCGTATAAGCCGTACCTAGTAGAGAAAGCAATTTTAGGTATATCCTCCGGTCTGATCTTTATCTGATGATAACCTAATCTCAAGTCAATTTTGGAGAATACCTTTGCCTTCGCTAGCTGATCGAATAAGATGTCTATGTGGGGCAACGGATATTTGTTCTTGATGGTCACCGCATTGAGTGGTCTATAATCTACACACATTCTCAGTGACTTATCCTTCTTTTTCATAAACAAGGCTGGACATCCCCATGGAGATGAGCTAGGTTGGATAAGACCTTTGTCCAATAGATCTTGCAATTGAACCTTAAGTTCCACTAACTCATTGGGTGGCATTCTATAGGGCCTTCTAGATATGGGTGCGGTACCTGGCACTAATTCAATCTTAAATTCCACGTCCCTATCCGGTGGTAGACCTGATAATTCCTCTAGAAATACATCCGAAAACTCACAAACCACTAGAATCTCACAAAGTGTGGTGGTTTGGATAGCATAGGCTAAATGTTGGGGTTCGAAATCACGGGAGAGTGGGACTAGAAAAGCATTCCCTCCCGTGGGTTCTCTCAACATAATAGTGCGGGTGCTTGTGTCAATAAGAGCACCATGATACTTCATCCAATTCATGCCTAAGATTACACTTTATCAAATCTGTGGTGTACTCCCTCCCTTGTATCGAGATGAGTACATTTTGGACTATCTTTTTGGTAGCAACAGTTCCCCCTGCTGAACTTATGTTAAAACCCCCTTTACTTACTTCAATTATTTCTTGATCATGTCTAGATGCAAATGCTTGACTCATAAATGAATGAGAAGCTCTCGAATCAAATAAAACAACAGCAGGATGCTTGTTGACAAGAAACATACCAGCCGTGACAACTTCTCCTGCGAGCACTTCCTCCACAGTGGTATAATGCACTTGTCCCTGACGTGCCCTGGCATTCACCTGCCTCTGATTGTTCTGATTTGGGTTGCCATTCCTCTTGGGGTGGGGGCACTCCTTGGACCAATGACCCAGTTGGTTGTAGTTGAAACATGGTTGATTACTTCTAAACCCGGTGGAGCTGTCCTGATTGCCATTTCCTTTTGGTAAGGCAATAGTGAATGCCTTACGGAATGGTTTCTGTGGCCTATTATTCTGAGCTTTCGGTGGTGGAGGCCTAAACTTGGGTGCAGGTGGATGGAATTGTGGCCTAGCTATGATAGGTGCTTTTGACTGGAAAGATCCGGATGCACCGGCCTCATATGCCCTCTTGCGACCTTTAGCAACTGCATGCATGTTGTTGTGGTTTTCTTGGGTCAAGGCATCACTAATAAACTCATTGTACGTGGCACATCGAGAATTTGCCATAGTCTTCATCAGTTTGGTACCCAAACCTCGCTTGAAACTCTCTATCTTTTTCTCCTCGGTATCCACGAAACTGGGAGCATATCTTGACAAGTTGTTGAATGCATGCATATATTCTATGAGTGACTTTGTTCCTTGAGTGAGCCTCATGAATTCGGCTGCTTTTATGCGCATCAGGCCTAGGGGAATATGGTGTCCCCTAAAAGCTAGCTTAAACTGTTCCCAGGTCACTCACGCATTAGCAGGCAGGGATGATAGGAAATGTGTCCACCAGATCCCTGCTGGTCCTTGCAATTGATGAGAAGCATACTCTGCTTTTAGATGCTCCATGACCCTCAACAGATAGAATTTCTGCTCAATGGTATTCAGCCACTCATCGGCTTGCAGTGGTTCCTCAGCCACCTTGAAGATTGGAGGCTTCGTATCCAGAAACTCCTTGAATGTACTGTGCTGATTTGGCTCGGCCCCTGGTTGATGTGGGTGGCCACGAGCAGTGTTTTGCGCGATAAGGCGCAAAGCTTCTTCCATTGTCCTCTGGCTACCCAGGAACTGGGTAAAGAACTCCTGAGCAGATGGCGGTGGTGGGGGTGGCAAGTCATCATGGTTACCATCCTGGCTGCCACCAGCTCCAGCATGGGTGCGCGTCATCTACGAATTTGCAACAATAAGCGATTATTGGTTGATGTCAAGAGATTGCAGATGAATTAGGTACTCATGCCAAACTAAAATTACTGGAGAAAATTCTCAAAAGCACAATAAAAACAGAGGCATAACAATTCATTCTCGCAACATAACATCACCAATTCGACCACTTATCGTGCTCATAACACATGCAAATTTAAATCGTGATTACCGACATAGGACTGGAATTGCACTGATGTTCATCCAAACGTGCGATTAATCAACATTACATGATAGTCTGGTTACTAATGCCAAATTCAAACTATAGGTCCATTACATGAATAAAGGTGATACATTAGTCCTTCCACTAAGTGCTAAGCGATCTAATCCTCCTCATGATCACTATCGAGGTCAGACGTAGGATCATCTCCTTCCTCAGGTTCTACTTCTTCTTCAGGCTCCACTTCTTCTTCTCCTTCCTCGTACCCTTCTAGATCCATTTCTGTGGCTCTAGGCGGGACATAAGGGTGGAGCTGATTGTTCAGTAGATGAACCTCTTCATGCAGATTATCGTTGTATTCTTCCGCATTGGCCAGCTGCTGTCCCAGCTCAAACTGTCGAGCTCTCAGGACATCTTCCCTGGACCAAGCTGCATTTTGCTGGTGAGTTAACTGAGTCATCTCTTCAGTGAGCCTCTCAATCTCGGCGTCGTGCTCCCTCTAAAGCTAATGTCGATCCTCGTGGGCATGACCAAGAGCACCAGACACACGTCTGAGGCTACCTTCAACTCCATCTAACACTCTCATCATTGCGAACATGGTGCTCATGGTAGGGTTGTCAATGTTCTGCCCTTCTGCTGCACCAATCTCCAAGGGTCTTCCTCTTGCTTGCTACCATGAGTCAGTGGAGGGGTTATGAAAGGTCCTAATATGGCTAGAGGGGGGTGAATAGCCTATTTAAAAATCTACAAATCAACTAGAGCAATTTGATTAGTATGACAAATAGCATAATGCAAACTTGCTCTAGCTCTACAAGGGTTGCAAGCCACCTATCCAACAATTCTAGTTGCAATGATTACTTAGGCACACAAACTTGCTATGTAATTACTCACTAAGAGCTCTCAACCTTGCTACTCTAAAGAGCTCAACTAGATGAATATAAATAATAAAGCAAGCTCTCAATTCTAATTACACTAAAGAGCTTGTGTCAACTAGTTTGCAAGAATGTAAATAAGTGAGTAGAGTGATTATACCGACGTGTAGGGGATGAACCAATCACAAGATGAATATATAGCCAATCACCGGGAGAATGCCAAAGACAAGAGACAATCGATTTTCTCCCGAGGTTCACGTGCTTGCCAACACGCTACGTCCCCGTTGTGTCGACCAACACTTGGTGGTTTGGCGGCTAAGAGGTGTTTCACAAACCTCGTCCACACGATTGGACACCGCAAGAACCGACCCACAAGTGAGGTAACTCAATGACACGAGCAATTTACTAGAGTTACCTTTTGGCGCTCCGCCGGGGAAGGTACAACTCCCCTCACAATCACCGAAGGCGGCCACGAACAATCACCAACTTGTGCCGATCCTTCACCGCTGCTCCAACCGTCTAGGTGGTGGCAACCACCAAGAGAAACAAGCGAAATCCGCAGCGCAACACGAATACCAAGTGCCTCTAGATGCAATCACTCAAGCAATGCACTTGGATTCTCTCCCAATCTCACAATGATGATGGATCAATGATGGAGATGAGTGGGAGGACTTTGGCTAAGCTCACAAGGTTGTTATGTCAATGAAAATGTGCAAGAGTTATCCTTTGAGCCGGCCATGGGGCTATAAATAGAGCCCCCATCAAATAGAGCCATTATACCCCCTTCACTGGGCAAAACGCGCTCTGACCGGACGCTCCGGTCATACCGACCGGACGCTGGCCCTCAGCGTCCGGTCGCCCGATGGACGCCACGCGTCACCAGCTTCAAAAGCTGTTCGTCAGATTTCAACGGCTACGAAGTTAACCGGACGCTCCGGTCAAAACTGACCGGACGCTGAAGCCCCAGCGTCCGGTCATTTCCAGTAAGCTCCCCGAGGCATGTTTTTTCGACTGGACGCGTCCGGTCCACCTTGACCGGACGCAGACCAGCGTCCGGTGCTCAACCCTAGCGACTGTGCCGTCTGACAGCTCGACCGGACGTAGCCCTTCAGCGTCCGGTCGCTGAGTGACCCAGCGTCCGGTCAGTAGACCGACGCCAGCATCATTTCGACCAACTCCATTTCAACTCTAACTTCTTCACCCTTACTCAAATGTGCCAACCACCAAGAATTTTGCATCCGGCGCAATAGAAAATAGACATTTCATTTTTCCGAAAGCGCCGAATCCCGCCTCGCAAGCTCGGACATGTGTTAGCCTTTTTTTCACAAATGTTTTCAAGGGTGTTAGCACTCCACTAGATCCTAAATGCATATGCAATGAGTTAGAGCATCTAGTGGCACTTTGATAACCGCATTCCGATATGAGTTTCACTCCTCTTAATAGTACGGCTATCTATCCTAAATGTGATCACACTCACTAAGTGTCTTGATCACTAAAACAAAATGGCTCCTACATTTTATACCTTTGCCTTGAGCCTTTTGTTTTTCTCTTTCTTCTTTTCCAAGTTCAAGCATTTGATCATCACCATGCCATCACCATTGTTATGATCTTCACCATTGCTTCATCACTTGGAGTAGTGCTACCTATCTCATAATCATCTTGATAAACTAGGTTAGCACTTAGGGTTTCATCAATTAACCAAAACCAAACTAGAGCTTTCAGGTTACCTCTTGGAAAGACTCCAACCAAAGCGGCTGCCAGCTCTTAAGGAAAACGATCCATGATATTCCTCAAGATCCCAAAGGCTGCCCTGCCAGCTGCTTCTTCAGCAGTCCTGCCAGTTGACTCATAACACCAGCCTGTCCACTTAGAATCGTCACCTCGGGGATGAACAATGGCCTCCGCAGTAACTAAGAGACCTTCTCCCAACCGCTCATTCGCCCAGAAGTAGCAGGGTTCCATTCCATCAGGATAGCCTACATAGCTGAGCACTCTCCACAAGAGTGTAGGCATCCCAAACTCTCCAAGGAACATGTGACGTTGACGGGTACGTGGAGCCAGCTGACGGCTAGGAGCTCTGCCTCCAGTGGACTTGCGAGCAGTCTGCTTTGTGCGTGCCATCTGCACCATTAACATGTACCCCTTGGTGAGACAATACCATAATGGATAAGAGTTACATAACCGAGTAAGAATTTTATAAGGGGAGGAACAATGTAATTATGTGAATGGTAATTTAACATGATGCATGCTCGTGCCGTACGTCCTCACAAACTTAGGGAAAAGTTTGTTTCTAACGGTAGACACGGTGGCATACATACGTTCTCTCATAAATAGCGTAACTAATCGAGCTACACGTTTCATTGTTAGTGTACCTGCATAAAATTTTATTTCAGCCCTAAACCCATAATGAAATATGCAGAATGTAATTGTAAATACTTCCATATATGTATACCCATACATATACTTCCGTATCAATCTACCCGACAATAATTTAAACCCACAATTAAATACGTACCATATACACATGCAAGCATGCATACATAGCCGTACCAAAGCTAACTCTTCCTGACCGCATGCTCACATCTTGCGGTCATACACTCATCTTACCTTGGCGTAGAGGCATTTGATCCATACATTACCACTCAAGTGAATGGCATCAATACTATAGCACGCCGTATGGACGACGAAGTAAAAACCCCCATGTTAGTACTTAAATAGCCACCTAATAGTCCTTAATTTGGGCATAAGGAAAGTGATCATTGGCACACTTTAGATTTCAAATACCTATTATATAACTAATAGTTGCTAGAGAAGGGTTTTTGAAAAACAAAAACTTTTGCTTTAAATACACTTGTGACAATTAACGTTGAATCTTGCTTAGTTACTGTTTGTCGCAGAACCGACCAATTTATAAGAATACAAGTACAATGGCAATCCGCAAGTGGTCGCACTGTCATACTTGAACCCATATAAACCCGGTAGTCCATCGAGTACCACGACGGGTCTCGATAAACGATTTACAACAACCAAGATCGTACAGGATTCAACATACATGCCACATATTACATAAAGTTCACAGATACTTTTCATCATCAGAGTATGAATAAAAGTTATTACAAACCGAGTTTGATAAATAAAGCAAAAGCGAATAAGTTTGAAGATAAAGTTTCCAACATAGTTTAATACAGTGCCAAACCAGATCACGGTCCACAAAAGCAAAGAGGGAAATTACTAAAGAAGCCTGCCCAAGGCTTACTCCTCATCCATGGCGGGATAGAAGCAACTCTTGCAATAACCATGATACACAGTGCCATCTGCAACAATGGGAAAATAAACCCTGAGTATGAGAAGGTACTCAGCTAGACTTACCCGTCATGAACCAGAAATAAAATGACTCCAAGGATTATGCAAGGCTATATAAGTGGACGTAACTTGACCACATTTTGCAAAAAAGGCAATTGATCCATTGTACAATTATGATTCCTTTATCAAGTTAATTATAACTATTCATTTCTAGATTAGCAACTATCCTGTGCCAAACATGTGGTATATCATTTAGAAGCATACAATAGTAACTATAGCAGGTGTTGTAATTCCATATTCATCCGAACCATCATGTTTCATAACACAGTTACTACGATGTTTGAGCTAGCCAAGTTTCTCACTATCCGGGAGAGACGGCGTTTCGAATCGATTTCAACCAGCTGGGAATTTATTTCTAACACAAACCCAGGTCTACCAGCCACGATAGCCTTAGGTCACCTTTGGTACAACTCCAGTACACATTTCATGGGTCTGTACTGTGCCACACAATCTAGAACACCAGATGCCAGGATGCTCAGGCCAAGCCTGCCCTTGGGCTCAGTCTGATCGTTCCCTGGAAGGAGCGCACAACAGAACGATTCCCGACCTGAGTTGAATTACTCGGCTTCGCGGTCGAAACGAGTTATCCGGCCAGCTAAGTGAGAGGCATGCGTTCAATCTTGTCAGAAGTTCCAACAATGGTACGGTCCTTGATCGACACAGACGGGGATAGATCCACACCCAAGACCTCCATGTCTTGTTGCTTCTCTATCGACCTCCCGTCCGGTCTCGATTTACTTTTACCTCATGGTTCTGTTCCACGATGGTAGATATAGCCAACCGTGCTCCGGTATCCACCTATATCTCGCAGGTGATAGGATATCACCCGACTTCTACCGGTCTAAGCATGGCTAAGCATTTATTCGATCCTGGACCTATACCGGTTAAAGGTGTAATATTTGGACAAGGAATGTACATGCATCAAGTGGTTTCATTCAACTCTTATAACCTAATGCATCAATCATAAATACATAAGTAAACATTTGTAAATTACTAGGAGACTTATAATGCTTCAGGGCTTGTCTCGTAGAAAGGAAGTAGGGCGGTGGTCAGGACACTCCGGAAGCTCTTCAGGGTTCTGCTCCACGCCTTCGGGAGCAGCGGCTTGCGGATCTTCCTACTGGTTCCCTTCCTCTGCTTCTTCGAATTCTAGCAATATGATCTCTTCCTCCGATCCTAGATGCATGAGTATGGCATAAGTATTACGAATGCATATATGTTAACAGTGCATTATGTTTATTGAGTAGGTGCATATCTCTTCTTGATTATTACTTAACTACTTCTACAATGCATCGACCATGCCACAAATAGTAGCTACTTGTTTCACTCATAACTGGAGTTCTACTAATCCAAAAACAGTGATCTTAGACTTTCTGGAAAGCTTATCAAATTCTCTACAACTTTGTTATTAACCATCTTTACAGTACACATCAGTTTCAACATGCAACTCATCAAACTCTAGAATCTATCCGGAAACTATTTAATATGCAATATAAAGTAATAATACTTCTACTTCATGTAATCATTCAAAATTTGACAACATAGAATCTACCAACAGTTTAAGCATACCAAATACATTTAAGATAATATAATGGTGAAGCCCAAACTATTTATTTAATTGCCTTTATTATTTTATTTAGATATCTAGGTTAAATAATAAACATATATCAGATATACTTAATAAATTCTCAAAAATTTACAGTGCCTTACTAATGCTATCAAAGGACTACTATAAAAATTTCATGTCATTTTACCAAGTAGAACATCCTATACAAAAATGACAAGGAAGCAAGGCTTGAAATAGCATAAATGGAAAATCCTATTGAAAAGTGTCAAGCAATAGATTTCCTATTTTTCTTAACATCCATATGGTACTAGGATTACCTCTAAAAATTTTCATGAATTTTGGACACATAATTAATTTATAAAAATTCATGCAAGGATTAACTATTCATAAAAGAAAAATCTATAACTATAAATCTACACATGCACTGGTCCTCAAATTTTTACCAGAGTTCATATATGCTAAGACTAGCTCACCACAAAAATTTCATAATTTTTGGAGCACAGAAACTCTAGATATAAAATAAACAAATTTGAATGCATTCAAAAGCACACTTCAAATCCCTATTTCAATCTCCCAAAATTTCTACTGTATATGTTCAGAATATATTTTTACTAAATACTACACTTCCTAAGGAACTCAATAAAATTTATTTCACAAATTTAGGAGCTACTAAACTGGAGATATAAAAACAACAAAACACATGAAATCAGGATTTGAATCTGTAAAAATTGAACTAGCTTTCTCTTCTTGTGTCGCTGACAAGTGGGACCCACTGGTCAGCGAGACACAGCAGAGCACGGCGGCACTGCTCGACTGACGCGGCTAGAACTCGACGGCGGTGACATCTTCACTATGTGATCTACTTGACCTAGCGAACCTACTGAGCCACTTGGCCGGCCCTATTGACGGAGCTAAGTACGGTGGCGACGTTCATGGCGGCATGGCGGGGCTAGACTATGGTGGTATGCTGATGGGGGCTACGGTGGCTCGAACGAACGCTGCGCTGAGCATCATCGAGCTGCGGCGGAGCTATCTAGCGCCCTAACGCGGCCTAGGGTGGACGGTGGCGACGTGGCCACGGAGACGGGGCTCGCAGCAGAACTCCGGCGAGCCTGCGCACGACGCTGGCGCTTACCGAGTGCTGTCAGCGGGCACAGGATGAGGCAGGGGGTTGTTGGGGTGGTGGTGGAGCTATGGCCGTGGCGATGGAGTGGCTAGGCGCGAGCTTGTGCACGGTTATGGCGACGACGGAGCTACGGGAGCTCGGCTGCTGCTGCGGCGAGGAAGAGAGGCCGGAAAAAGCGAAGTGAGATCACGGGATGGCTCGGGCAGACGCTGGCAGGGTTAAGGCCACGCCCAGGCGCGTCGTGGCCTGCGTGATCAGGGCGTTGGCGACGCGCGGCCATCGCCGCGGACACACGGTGCGCGTGCTCTACCGTTGGTCGGCCACTGATGGCTTTGATTCAGTTCATTCAGCCGCGACATGCCGAGCCTGACGATGAGTTTCGCAAACGATTTTACTGGAAATCCATGGCTCCATTGTGCAAACATCCTAAACCGAAATTGTAGACCTATGTACCAGCTACACTTCTTGTTCAAGGCACTTGTTCTAATTCGCAACAGAAACAGAGAAAAATCGTGCTCAAGGTTGGCCTGTCAGGCTGTCAGGGTTCATGACTTAGCAAAATTTGCTAAGTGTTGAAATGGTTGATTTCTCTGATTTTTGAAATCCAAATTCACACATGTTAGGAGCTAAATCAGTCAAAGACCCAAAAATCAAAGTTGTTCCTTATGTCAAACACTACAACATTGCTTTAGTGAACTCCTCCATGCAAGGTCTCTAGCACCTAGTTCAACTTTAGTCAAACATGTCACTTTGAAATTATGATACATACTCAAACCATGACTAAATGACCAAATTAGCCCTAGCCCTAAATACCAAAGTTATTCATAATGATATCCTAAGCATGTTTAAGCAATTTGCAAGGTCATTCAATCATTTTATGTAGTAGTCACTCATAGAGCTAGTTAGGGCAAACACATGAAACATGCCTTAAAGGTTTGATTAAGGAAAGTGACTTTCATGAACAATGTTCTAATTGCTAACCCAAGTGTGGTTACATGTTTTTGTGACTCACATCTACCAAGTATATGTGTTCATCCATGATCATATGCATATACACATGGAAACATGAAATAATAAGAATGTTGCATATGTTTCAATTGAATGTTTCAAATGTCAAATGCTTGTTTAAGAATGCTTTATGATCATGCTCATGCTATGCGAGTCAAGTTATGCAAGGCTAACACCCGAGGTGTTACACTATTACAGCATGTGCGTTGTACTAGGACTAGATGGATAGAGTTGTATAAATAGACTACCACGACAACTCAGTAAAGAGAGTTCAGATTTTCCATCTCACAAATAGGGCTTCGGGCAATGCTGGTGTCTTGTATTATGTGTGCTTGCTCTATTCTCCCTTCTTCTAGCTCCAGCCATAATGTGTGGGGATGGACAATGCTTTTTCGTGGTCAGCATGGCTAGTGGGTGCTCGGCAACACTAGCGGGTGCTCGGCAAGACTGGTGAGTGGTTCACTCACCTGGGCTGGTGATCCTATGGGCCAACACTAACATTGGGGAACAATCTTAGTGCGATTCATGGGCACCTGACCAGGTCACTTTCTTACATGAATCTCAGAGTTGGTCATGGAATGCCATTGTGCTTTGGCCATCCTTAGAGATAAGCAAAGACTGCTTTACCATGGCTGCAATCGAGGCACCACTAGGGGAAGATGATGATATGGTTCAATAGCATTTAGATGCTCCTTTAGTCCTCCATCTTTGGGCTAGCTACTATGGATAATGTTTGGCCTAGCCCAGCTGCATTTGGCCCAGCTACCCCTCAACTATAGCCTATCGATGGTTCCATCTGAAGACCGGCTCACGAGGCAAATGGCTTTCCCCCGCTCCAACTGATCCACCTATCGTGGGGTTGAAACCACAACAAGCATTGTTATTCGAGTCAGTGTCAGAGTACGTGTCTCCGGGGGCTCGGGTGGACTCATGAACACGAGAATCACAAAGAGCACATAATGGTTTATCCTGGTTCAGGCCAGTTGATGCCCTATGTTTAGCAGCTGATGATCCTTATACTCAAGAGCTCCTAGAATTGGGGGGTTACAATAGTGTAGAGAGAGATTTGGTAGGGAGTTAGCTTGGTGCTAATACCAAGGTTGCCTCACCACCAGTGGTGCATTCCCCTCATCGGAGAGGAGGAAGACGACATGTGCAGTGGAGGAGCTCTCGGTGCCCCCCTCTAGGTTGCTCTACTCTCAGTACCGAGTAGGAGAGAATTGATAAGGAATGGAATGATCTGTCTTGGATCATCCTCCCCCCTCTAGGATCTGACCTTATCCCTTATATATCGAGATAGGTCAGGTACATGGTAGTTTGGGGGGCTAAGCCTATGGTCTACATGTGCCGGAGTCTAGGAGGGTCTTGTAGCGGCATTCTATGGACCATGGCAGTGTTGTGGAGCTGAAGAAGCCCTGGGCGTCATCCGGCTGGCCTATTTTGACATGCTGAGTGTCAGGCTATGTCGGCTTGGATTAGCTTTCCCTAGACGCACCTTCAGGAGTCTTCTTGGTGGCAAGGGAGGCTGACTCAAGGGGTAACATGCGGGCCTAGAAGCCCTCGAGCCCCCAAAGGCCAAGGAGAGCTTGTCTTCTTGTGCCATGCCTTGTGCGTGACCCTATCGGGAGAGCAGCCGGGAAAGCCACACCCAAGGTGCAGCGTCGTGGAGCCCTCGAGCCTCATTGGCTTCGGGCATGTCTTCTAGTGCCTAGGACTTGGCTAGAGTCATAGGTCAGGCAGGAGCCAAGGATTGGGCTTAGGTTTCCTGTTGATCGGGAGCCTAAGGCTTGGGTGAGCCTTTAAGCCCTAAGCAGAGGCCTTGGCATGCTTAGGCTCAGCTAGGTTCCTTAGTCTATGGGTATGCGCGAGCGTACCTAATGGGTATAGTCCCTGAGCCCTTGGGCGATCCTAGAGGGGTCGATCTAGGGGTCCTTTTGGTTGGGAACCATTGATCCTAAGGCTTAACATACCCATATGTTAGGATCTTGTCAGGAGCCCTAGAGCCCTTCATGGCCTCACTTAGCCTGGTTCGTGATGACGACAAAGGGCTGAATTTGATCTTCTGGTGACCGAGCTAGGCATGGCGGGGATATCTTCCATTGACAAGAGTGCGATGCCCTATGTGGGGCTCTCTATCTAACTGTGAAGGGGTGCTCATCTATTGAGGCAAAGCGGTAGTGGTGCTGACCCCTTCTCTAGTCCTATGTCGCATAGGTTGTAACACCCCTAGTGTTTTGGATTTAGTTAGCACTGAGGTTAAGGCCTAATAAACCCTAGCATATGTGTTTTCCAGGATTTTAAAATAAATTCTCACGTGAAATGGTAAGGTGAACCTGGTGTGACTTACTTTTGTGAATAAAAGAATCAAATAAGTGTTGCTAATCAATTTTTCTTTGGTACTTAAAAGCTTTTATATAATCTTGGGAACAAAAGTTGTTTAGGGTTTGTTTTGGAAAAGTATAAAGAAAGTGCTTAAAATGCCTGATAGCAATTCTAGCAAATAAATAGTGAGTGGCTTGTCCTATTTGATTAAACATGAAAAACAGTTTTTATAAACAAAAATAAAATATAACTTGTATTTAGTACTTAAATAAAATTTGAAGTACAAGTTTAGTAGATGAAAATGCAACTTTTGTTTTGGTGAATAGATGTTGTTCAATAGTATTTTTGATAGCTTGAGAATTGAATGTGGAATTTAATTTCAGCTCTAGAACTAAAATGACCTGTCTGAAAACCTAATGACGATGCCATTTCAGCATTTAAATTTTGATTAAATTTCTTAAACACTAGATTCATATTTTTGTACTGTTGGTTGCACCATAACGAGTACCTTAGCATGGTGTAGTTCATGGACTAGTTTGGTTTTGCGTTGGTGTTGCAAAAATTGCCCGAACTTCGTTGAACTGAGCTGTAGACCATGTTGTTAGCGCTCTATTTGTGAACCAGCGTTCAGCGTGATGAACTCATGTTGGCATCCTTTTATTTCCCTCTGTGGTTGCTCTCTGGTCACGATAATTGCTTTGCTAGGTCACTGTTAGTATTGGCTTAGGGTTGTGGAATTGGTTGAACCCCGGTCATGTTGATCAACAACCTTTGCTTCGCTTTAAAATTCATGCGCAACACATTTTTGGTCACTTGGCCTAGAGTGCGCGGTCTCCACGTTATGATGCTTGCCATGGACTTGCTTGGTTGAGCCATGCGTGCATGTGGCCGTGCGCTGGTGGGCCATGGCCGCCCTCGGCGTGGCCGTCTCTGGCCGTAGCGCCCGCTGCTGGCCACGGGCCGCCTGCACGGCCAGTCGCTGGCCCTGTGCCCCTCGGCCACTGTCACCCTGTCGTGTGTCTACTCCATTTGTTGCTGCACTGCTGCTACCGCTATCCTCCCTGCCTCATGCTGTGACATTGCTGCTATCCTACTCGCCACCACGCGCGTGGCCTTGCCCCCATTGCCACTACCATCGCCTCGCCATTTATGGCACTACGTCCGCACATGCCGTGCCCGACCGTGGATGCTCACATTTTGTCCATAGCTGCTGCACGCAAGCCGCACTGATGGATCCGCCCATGTTCCGCCAAGGCAAGGATGAGCCGAGCTCTGACGTACCCCTTCCCTTCTCTGCCACCCCGACCGGCGGATCTCGCTCACCAATTCAGCTTGAAGAGGTCACCTCAACTCGATTTATCACGTCTCATGCTCTGCCATTAAGTCACCTATTTGCCCATCCCCACCCTGCCTTGAATTGTGCCCGGCCAAGCTCCAATTTGGCCATTTCCTCACCGATGGGCCGATAAGGCCGAGATCGGAAGGTGCCGATGGTAGCCCTCCAGCCAACAATCTAGAGCCAATCGACTGCACTACTAGCTTAGCCTAGAACTCTTCTTCCTTATATGCCCCTTAGCCTTACCGCTACTGCAACCCTGATGCCACTGATGCAGCCGTGTCCGCCATGGTACACCGCCACACCGTTCGGTCACACGCGACCAACCCTACTCATTTAGTCTTTAAACGAACCATCACCTTGGCTAGGTCTATGGTAAGCCCTGATGCTTCTCCGCTACCTCTATTGCTTCATTAGCACTATAGCTCTCTAGAATGGCTATGCCGCCATCACGGATGACCACGCACCATGGCTAATCGCTCTGATGTGTCATGCTGCATCTCACCGCCGCTTAGTATAGGCATTAGGGCCATAGGTGGAGGTCAGCCCGTCAGTTGGGCCTGCATGAGCCTCTGGTGGCTAGCATAACCATCCCGTGCCACCGCCCGCTGTGCCATCATGCATAGAGTTGTCGGGGCATGCATAAGGAAATTCGAGTAAAGCTAGGGGGTTAAATGAATTCGTCAGAGAGACATAGGAATAGTGTTTTGGGTTTAGGTGTAATTCAGGATAAGCTCAAGGTCTCTTATGCAAAAGTGCCATCACGCTCGGGCTTCCCCCACCGCGGGTCTTCTCGTGCATGGGCCTCGTCCTCGCAGGCCTCGCGTAAATGGGCCGTGTGGCTGAAATCGTTTTTCTTTTTCTTAGGAATTGGTTAATGCTTTTCTAATTTAATTTCTGAGCTAAACTTGTAGACTTAATATAAAAATCGTTTCGGTATCCAAAAATTATGAAACTAATTTTGTTAGGTTCTTAAAGTCATGATCTACCTGTTAATATATCTTGTTCACATAGTTTCATAGTATTTTCAGTAGTTATCTAATTAAATTGAGATGCTTAATATTGTTAAGATATAAACTTGTAGAAATTTTTGTAATAAATTGGTAATAGTATTGGCTCTAAAAATTTCACAGTAAATTCTCAATATTATTAGGTGCTCACTGTAATTTTTGAAGCTCCATAATAAGTGGCTTGGTAAGATAGCTAAGGAGCTCTAGTATATATATATTAAATCAATGAAATAAAGAAACACCTTGAAAGTCTAAAGCTAAAACACTTGTTGGGAAATAACGCCTTATTCGACAACATGGATACGTGGCCTAGTACGTTTGTCAATAGAGGTAGCTCATTATCGTGAGAGGCGTAAACATATTTTAAGAGTTGCGGTAGCCATTGATTAATTACGTCTCTGCGTTGCATCCACTATATCAAAATAAGAATAATGATGGATCTTGGAGTCGACCGGAGAAGCAGAAAAGATGGTGCCTTGATGATTGTGCGACCACGATGGAGTGCTAACTTTTGGTTATATCTTACCCAGGCATGCCCCGGTGCATAACCCCTTTTATTCTGCACTTTATTTTATGCTTGTGCATTAAGTTTTAAGGAGTTGAATGAAATCCACTTGCATACCTATATCCTTATCCCATGAGTCTTACTAGTATGTAGGATTGTGTAGCTACTATGCTATAGGACCCCAGTAGAAGTCGAGTGATTACCTATCACTCATGAGAGATCGGAAAGATATTATTGTTGTTATTATCATATTACTATCACATGGAATATATATGGATGATAATTGGAGACCGGGCGGGATTGTACATTGGATTTGGACTTGGTTAGGCATCTAAGCGAGGCTCCGGTTGCATTTGTCCTGCCTGAGTCAATTGAGGACCATCCATTGCTATGTATGGTAGTCAGGCCACAGACTTATTATCCTGAGCACATACTTGCTTATGGGAGCGGGAAGACTTGTTACTCTCTTATCATGGGTTTCGGTTCTTTTCAGACCGACTTTTAGGGGTGGGTACTAGGCAGATGTCTAAGTACCATACTGAGACCAGGTCTTAGGTGTTGGGGGCTTGGAGTCCAAGTTTGGACAGGGACCTAGACCCCGTGATAGGAGTGGAACGGGTGGTCTTATTTGTGGCTGGGGCATAAGTGAGGCGTGTGTTTTGGTGTACCTAGCTAGGATACATTGATTTGTGAATCACCGTTTCTTTTAAGATGGTACTGACTTGGGTATGGTCTAGCACCGTAGTAAGAACTAGAATATGAAAGATGGTAAAATGGTTTTGATTGCTTACCACATGCTTGAAAGTAGCTTAGGTGCTTACTTAGAATGATTAGCTAATTAACTAAAAATAACTGCTAAAAACTTTGAACATAAGGATGCACCATTAGTAATGCTTCCTGCAAATGCAATAAACCAGCAAGCCAAATAAGCCTTGCATATCCTTGGAGTCTTTTATTTTCCTCCTGTCTGATAAGTCTTGCTGAGTACAATCAAGTACTTAAGGTTTTATTCCCCCTATGGCAGGTGAAAGATGGATACTAGAGCTGACTCTTGTGTGTGGAAACCTTCTGGTGGGCTTAGAGAGGATTCCTTTCACGCTACGATCATAGTGTTTATTTATAACCCTCACTAAAGGTTTTCATAAGAAAAGATGTAAAATCTGCTAGCATATCTTGTATAGAAATGTCCACTACGTTAATGCTTCACCATGTCATTAGATAAATCTTTGTTTCTACTATAACTTTGATCATATGCTTAATTTCCGTGGTTGCATTCAACCTATTTAAGTACTCTAATGCTGTAATAAAGTAATGTAAGAAATGGCTAAGAATGTTGTAAGTTTTATCCTCTTATTTATGATCCTGATGAAAGATGGGGATTTTCGAGTTCTCCCGTTGGGTGTGCTCGATGGAACAATCTAAATTAGTGCACTCCCCTAGGTACTTGGTGTCTAATGGTAGACAGGTACTCTTGGGAGGGCATTAGCTTAGGTGGTTCTGACACATGGGTCCATGGCTCAAGTGAGGGTTCAGAGAACTCATCTAGGAGTTACCGACTTTAGACCTCGGGGCACCCTTCTTTTTGCTTAGAGCCTGCCGTGGGTCGAGTGATCGAGAGCGTTTGGGCTCTGGCTTGGGGCCACCTGATCACCTGGCACGTCACGCCCTTCTAGGGGCTTTGGTAGCAGGCCTTGATCCTCTTAGATTGGCCTTCTTAGGTTGACCTTCTACGACCATAGGTCAGTGCGTGGGGAGCATGCTGAGCTTGGATAGGGGACCCTCATTGGGCCCACTACTCAGTGGCTCCCATCCCAACTCTGGGGAGGTGGTTGGTTTTGAGGTTGCGTCGCCCGAGTGCTCGTCGATCAAGGGGTCGAGTTGCTCTGTTTGAGGAGCTGGTGCAGCCCCCTAAGGCCATCATGGGGCCTCCTTGTCAATGGGCATGATGACTTCTTGACACGTCCCTTCCACTAATGCTCTATGAAGGGTGTTAATGGCGCTTGGGGTGCCGCACTTGGTGGAGGACTTATGGCATTCACTCCCATGCTGTCCCACTTCATCTGGAAGATGGGACGTCAGGCCATGTGGAGCAGATCTAGTGGAGAAGAGGCTGTGGTACTTGGTGCACACAAATTTAGGTCATTGATGGAGGTCAGTGGGCCCAAGGGTAGTTGGATCCCCTCAAGTACCATGAGGAGGCATGCGCGGAGTGGGTGGCATGCTTGGTGGAAAGTGGAGTGGGGACTTGACTCATTGTCGATGCCCTCCTGACTCCACCTTTACTGTGCGGCCACCGTCACACAACTGCTTTGAGGCGTGCTGCAAGGATCGAAGGGGGCACCTGGTCGGTTCCCCCAGGGCCTCTTTAGCTATCAATGACTGATTAGAGGGCTCGGAGCTGCTCACAGTGCATCGAGTATTAGGGGGCCCAGGGATGCGGTGCCTTCTATCCCTCTTCTGGTTCCTTCTCTTCTTACTCTCAGATCCAACTCCTAGCAGCCATGGTGACGATGAAGTGCGACACTTCCATCCGAGTGAGCCTAGCTTCCTCCACCGGGCAATCGCTCCCATGATAGTGGAAGGATTCCAGCGAAGGAGGGGCGATGACATGATGCTAGATGCATCTATCGCATTCCCCTCCCCTAGAGGACAGGAAGGATTCTAGTGAAAGTGGAAGGATTGGCGCGCCCATGCTGCTAGCGGGTGAGTCCGTGAGGACCCTAGATTTATGGTTGTTTCGTGCCCTAGTCATGTCCCTAGAGGGAAGATCCTTGGCTTCCTAATTGAGCTACTCGTATAGTTCTTGAGCCCATCTATCAATGCTCGAGGGCTCGCTGCCTCCCTCGTTGGGTCACCCTGAGCGGCTCATGGTCGGTACTCGGACATCATTTGACAATCGATTGGTTTCTCTTCTGAGCAGCCTAGCTAAGGCCTCTAGTGCCTGACCATGAACATCCCTCACACTTTTAAGATGCTTTGGGCAGCCTTAAAGCCTGGTGGCTAGCCTTAGGACCCTCAGCGATGCCCTTTCTATGGGGCCCCATACTATCATGCGGCTAGGGGAGGCGATCCAATGAAGGATCAGGAAAGAGGGAGATAGCTGCAAAAGAACAAATTAGACATAAGGGAAGGGAAGGATGACATAGCTAGTATGAATAGCCTATTAAAAATTTCTACAACAACAATTAGCAAACTGGTTAGACAATTATGAGGTGAAGCAAGTGTTGTGCTAGCCTACCAAAAAAATGCAAGTCACCTACCATAATTCTAGTTTCTATAGATTCTGACCACACAATGACTATGGCACTACACTAAGTTAGTGTGCTCTTAAAGGTTAACTAAAGAGCCACACTAACCAAACTAACAAGCTCTCACAACTAGCTACACTAAAGAGCTTGATAACTAGTTTGCGGTAATGTAAAGAGAGAGCAAGATAATTATACCACCAGTGTCGAGGAAAGAACCAATCAATCACAAGAATGAAAACCAATGAAGACCAATCACCTCAAAATCAAATGATGACACAATGATTTTTTACCGAGGTTCACTTGCTTGCCGACAAGCTAGTCCTCGTTGTGGTGATTCATTCACTTGGAGGTTCACACACTATTTGGCATCACACGCCAAACCCTCAATAGGGTGCCACACAACCAACAAAAGATGAGGATCACACAAGCCACGAGCAATTCACTAGAGTACCTTTTGGCTCTCCACCGGGGAAAGGTCAAGAACCCCTCACAATCACCACAATCGGAGCCGGAGACAATCACCAACCTCCGCTCGATGATCCTCGCTGCTCCAAGCCATCTAGGTGGTGGCAACCACCAAGAGTAACAAGCGAATCCCACAGCAAAACATGAACACCAAGTGCCTCTAGATGCAAACACTCAAGCAATGCACTTGGATTCTCTCCCAATCTCACAAAGATATTGAATCTATGATGGAGATGAGTGGGAGGGCTTTGGCTAAGCTCACAAGGTTGCTATGTCAATGCAAATGGCCAAGAGAGCAAGCATGAACCATTCATGGGGCTTAAATAGAAGCCCCCATGAAATAGAGCCGTTGTACCCCTTCACTGGGCACAACACGGGGCAACTAGACATGCCGGTCAGATTGACCGGACGCTGGGCCTCAGTGTCTGGTCGTGCGATATACAACACATGGCCCCTGCTTCAAACGCTGTTTGCCCGATCTTCAATGATCAAGTGATAACCGGATGTGCTTCTCAAAGTGACTGGACGCTTCAACACCAGTGTCCGGTCGTTTCTAGTAAGCTACCAGAAGCAAGAAATCTCGACCAGACGCGTCCGGTCATGCTCGATCGGACTCACCCAATGTCCGGTCAGTCAGCGTCTCTTTTGTGCACGCCACACCAGTGTGACTGGATGCACCCAGCCAGCGTTTGGTCACTTTCAACGCTAGCATCCGGTCAAAGACCGATGCCTGCACGTTTTCTGCTACCACTGATCGAACGCGCCGGTCCTACAGAGACTAGCGTCCGGTCACTGTGTGACCAGCGTGACTAACTCTCTTTCAACTCTATCTTCTTCACCCTTACTCAAATGTGCCAACCACCAAGTGTATCATGTTGTGCACATGTGTTAGAATATTTTCACAAACATTTTCAAGGGTGTTAGCACTCCACTAGATCCTAAATGCATATGCAATGAGTTAGAGCATCTAGTGGCACTTTGAGAACTGCATTTTGATACGAGTTTCACCCCTCTTAATAGTATGACTATCGAACCTAAATGTGATCATACTCTGTAAGTGTCTCAATCACCAAAACAAAATGGCTCCTACCATTTATACCTTTGCCTTGAGCCTTTTGTTTTTCTCTTTCTTCTTTTCAAGTCTAAGCCCTTGATCATGACCATGGCATCACCATCATCATGTTATGATCTTCATTTGCTTCACCACTTGGAATGTGCTACCTATCTCATGATCACTTGATAAACTAGGTTAGCACTTAGGGTTTCATCAATTCACCAAAACCAAACTAGAGCTTTCAATCTCCCCCTTTTTGGTAATTGATGACAACCCTTTCACAAAGATATGAATTGAAATTCAATTGAATCCATGTTGCTTGTCTAAGCATATTTACTATTTGTAAAAGGATATGGACAAGTTTCATGAACTCCATATGGTAGCAATTGCTCCCCCTACATATGTGCTAAGAGTTTGGATAGAAGCTTGCACATATGCTTAGATAGGAAATATAGGAGACAATGTCTACCAAATGATGCTAAGGTATAAAAGGTGGACCTTTGAAGCGTGATACCAATCGGAGTGCACCATTATACCATCCTTAGCACCATGGTTAGCTCGATACCACTTGGAAACACTTGGAAATGAAATCACTAGATAAACTTATGCATGCTAGATTTTCATTTTATCATTCAAACCTACAACTAGCATACACCACACAAGCATGGATATTGAAATTTAAGACTTGTGCCATGCAAGCAAACATATGAAATGCACATTCAAATGCACCATACAAGTTCATGAGCTTGCTCCCCCCTACTTGTGTGCTCAAATTTTAATTGATCCCTTTCCTTTGTCATATCTCTCCCCCTATGTCAAGTTTTCCCCCTTTGTTGTCTTTTCACTATCTTAGTACACTAATGTCTTTGTTTTTCTCCCCATGTACTAATATCACTAATATCTTTGTTTTTCTCCCCCTTTGTCATCAATGACCACAAAGTTTCAAAATGTAGATAGGTTGAGATTATCAATGTCAATTAATGGGGTGAGGATCATTTTCCCAAATTTAGTCCAATCTAGATCATTTGTCAAAGATATTTAACTTGGTTTGATCCAAGGACAAGCTTCTTCATACCTCCAAATAAGGGTTATCTTGTACCATGTTGAGTTAAACACTTAGAGCTCATTTTCTAGATTAAACACTAGGTTTACAAGCCCACAAACATGTCATATGCTACCACTAGATCAAATAAGCATAGAAGCAATAGTGGTACCATACAATCATCAAATTCATTTGATTTTCAAGAATGAGCCTATTAAATGTGAGAGATGACTAGATGCACTAAACATGTCCTTAGCAAGGATGTATACCATGCCAATCAACTTTTACCTTGGATTGCTCGAAGGAGAGGCATGTCATATAAGTGGGGGTGCATCAACACATATTTGAGAAATCCAATATATTCAACTCATTCCTTAGCTTGCAAAACCTTTTCTCATCCAATGGCTTGGTGAATATATCGGCAAGTTGATCTTCGGTGCCTACACTCTCAATGCAAATGTTCCCTTTTTGTTGGTGATCTCTTATGAAATGGTGGCGGACATTAATGTGCTTTGTTCTTGCATATTGAACCAGATTGTTGGTTAACTTGATTGCACTCTCATTGTCACATAGCAATGGCACTTTCTTAAACTTGATTCCAAAGTCACTCAAAGTGGCCTTCATCCAAAGTATTTGTGCACAACAACTACCAAGTGGATATGTATTCGGCTTCGGCATTTGATAATGCAACACTATTTTTCTTCTTTAATGACCATGAAATAAGTGATCTTCCCAACAATTGACATGTGCCCGAGGTGCTCTTCCTTTCAACCTTGCATCCTGCATAATCCGAGTCAGAGTAACCAACTAGCTCAAACTTTGCTCCTTTGGGATACCACAAACCAACATTTGGTGTATGCTTCAAGTACCTCAATATTCTCTTTGTAGCCATCAAATGACTTTCTCTTGATGAGGCTTGAAATCTTGCACACATGCATACACTAAACATGACATCTGGCCTTGATGCGGTCACATAGAGTAGGCTTCCAATCATAGACCGATACAATTTTTGATCCACCATATTTCCACATTGCATCACTATCCAAGTTGCCATTTGTTCCCATTGGTGTGCTAATGGCTTTGCTATCACTCATGCCAAACTTCTTGATCATGTCCTTGGTATACTTGCCTTGACTCACAAATATACCATTCTTCAATTGCTTGATTTGAAGACCAAGGAAGTAACTCAACTCTCCAATCATGGACATCTCAAACTCATTAGCCATCATCTTTCCAAACTCATCACAAAAGTCTTGATTGGTTGATCCAAATATGATATCATCAACATAGATTTGCAACACAAATAAATTTTTTCCAATCTTCTTGATGAAAAGAGTGGTGTCAACCTTGCCCATCATGAACCCTTTAGAGAGTAGGAAGACCCTCAATCTCTCATACCATGCTCTAGGTGCTTGCTTCAATGCCATACAAGGCCTTCTTCAACTTGTACACATGGTCAGGGCTTCTTGTCATCTTCAAAACTGGGAGGTTGCTCAACATATACTTCTTCATTGATGTAACCATTGAGAAATGCACTCTTAACATCCATTTTATAGAGCTTGATGTTGTGGGCACAAGCATAGGCTAGCAAGATTCTAATTGCTTCCAATCTAGCAACCGGGGCATATTTTTCTCCAAAATCAAGACCTTCAACTTATGTATATCCTTGTGCTACCAATCTTGCTTTGTTCTTTACTACTATCCCATCTTGATCTTGCTTGTTTCTAAAGGCCCATTTGGTTCCAATCACATTGTGTCCCTTTGGTCTCTCTACCAACTCCCATACTTGATTTCTTGTGAAGTTATTCAATTCTTCATGCATAGCATTCACCCAATCAACATCCTTCAATGCTTCTGTCGACATAGAATTTTTGTCTCTGTGCCGAGGACACTACGTAGCAAGTCAGAAGGGTCTGCTCGAAGGAGCAGATCCACCTAGCTTCAGTGCAAGGGTGGTTGATCCTGTACAATCCTCCTGAGACTATGCCAGTCAATTTGACCCTGCAATTGACAAGGAGAGAAAGCTCATCAGTAATTAAGGGCGGAACATGCCAGTGTTGCCAGACTAGTACCGAATGTGTGGCTCTAAGAGCCGATATGAGAGGAGATCGATTAAATAGTCGATTCCAGCAGTATTCATAAGAATAAATCGATTAAAGCTCATAGGGTCATATAAGAAGAATCGGTTATCATTTAGGATAAATATTATTTAAGCAAATATTAATCAATAGTAATAAGATATCAATAATGATTGGTTTATGTTGAGCCAATGATTACAAGCAACCGAACTCCTTTTTGTATAAAGAGACAATTCAATACCACTTAACCATTTAATAAAGATAAATCTAGTGAACATGTTAGATCTCATCCATTGCCATGACTAGTGGGGCATGAGGCAGAATCATGCAGGCCTATAGAAACAACAATAGACTCAACGACCCTAACTCATTACTAATATTAGTGGGGCATGAGGCAGAATCATGCAGACCAGTAATACAATAATAAGATCATGGGGCTAACATATCTTTCAACTTATCTCTACTTCAATGATCTCGTAATGTGAATTGTTCGTGAAAGCGCTCGATATCAGCTAAATAGCCGATTCAGGCATAGCGCACAGTTAAGGTCAGGCCTTCTTAGGAACAAATCTACCAACTAATGATCCCCACTCCACTGGTGCTAATAGTGGGGTGAGAGGCAGAATCCCATAGGCCGTGATAACTGGTCCATGAAACAGTTTTCGCTAACCAATAGATCTACTCAAAATCGAACATGCCTTAACCGCACTGCTATGCACGATTAAGATTGATGTAAAATAGCTAATAAAATATAACTCATCGTTTAAGGTGTAGATTAGATCAACTTTAGATTAGCAAACGATGGGTTAAACAAGTTATAAGGCCGATCCAGATCAATCTCAATCGGGCAGAAGTGATATTGCTGTAATTAGATAAACGATGAAAGCAATAAGCAATATCGGTAACTTAATGAATCTACCAAAGGCTGCCATACTAAGGTAGAACCGATAACTTGACCTTGATCTAATTCAAGCAGTGGGGTGTGAGGTAGAATCACACAATGCCATACTTGAATTAGATAAGAGTTGATAACTAGCCTATACCAGAGTCACAATGGGGGTCGACCAGGATTGATGCAGCCATACGAACAGAGGTATAAACCATGACGGTACTTATAGACAAGCAGTGGAGGCCGACTAGGATCGATGCAGCTATACTTGCTGAAGAACTTGCCAAGATCTACTCTACTCCTACTCCTAAGGGGTGGCCGGAGCCAAAAAAAGTAATTGACTTATATTTGATTGATTGATCCCTTTTACAAGTAGCCGGGGTTTGGTATTTATACCCGGAGTCTAAACATGAATCCTACTCAAGCATGATTTATTACAACCTTTAGCACAAAATGAAAACATTCCTAATTTAAGATAACTTAGGACTCTAATCTTTCCCTTTTTGTAGAGTCCAGCATATCTCGTCCCAGTGCCAATCATAGCCTCTATCGTTATCTGCTGGCGCTATTTGAAGAAAGCCGATTCTAGTGCTGCATCCAAATCAGCTAGTTCCGATCTGCACACAATCGATTCCTTGCTGACATGATTTTGGGAGCTCTTGAGCTTCTAAGATCCTCCTTCCAAATTCTGGTGTAAACACATGCCCCCCAATTTTGGGATAAAAGTAATTTTATTCCAAAATTATCCTGTCTACATCCCTGATTGGTCCACAGTCATGGGTAGAGAACCTTGATCTGGGGTCCACCAGTTTGTCACCGCTTACGTCCATTCACGAGCCTATGCCTCAAAATTTTGCAAGAGCACCACTTATTTCACTGGGCATTTGGATTCATCTTCCCTAGACCGGCTATAAAACGCTCGTCTGACCCTAGCGAGAGCAACTCGACACTTCAGCCATGTTTTTCTTCCATTTGTCTTTTCGAGTGCTCCCAACTCCACTAGACCCTCCATGGCCTATCTCTTTAAAGATCTTGAGCGGTTAGAAGAATTCTTGTGCATAGGGTGATTGTGTCGTCCATTCTAGCACCTTGTCGAGTAAGAGGATCAGCTGCTGCAGGGTAGAAGAAGTCTTGTGACATGCCTATGTCTTCTCACCATGCTCATAGAGCTATTCTAGTGTTTGTAAGGGCCAGAATGTGTGGACACTTTTCCCTTGTTCATTCCATCAAATACCTATCAGGAGAACCGCAAGCTTCTTTCCAGCGGTTTTCCCAGTCATCGAGAAACCTATTGGTATCTGCTAGTTAGGCGGCCTTTCCCTTTCTTTGGCATAATCTTATTAATGGGCCGATGTGACTTGGTTTATGATGATCCTCGGCCTTGTGGGGATCCGAAACTTCCTTCAATCCAAAAGAAGCCTTGGTGGGTTGATCTTTGGACCATGTAAACTCTTTGTATCCAGTCCCATGATTCTTCATAACTTGGGGAAGTGATAAGTTCGAATCTATTACCTTTTCGTTATCCGTCCCCTAAATTCCTATTGTGTCGATCCATTTCTATCTCTGATTTCAATTTCATATCTCCGGCGAAACTAATTTTGCCTTCCCGAGCTATATATATGGGCCACGGCTGAAGGTCGAACAACAATCCACTTTGTCTCAATCCCTTCGCATCCTCAATATAGTCCCTATTTTTTCTGCAAACTTGAGATCATAGGAAATTAGCAAGAGGTCTGCTGAGGGTGCTCTCGACGGATCTATAACATCGCACCAGCGCCTTCATCATCGAGAGGGTGCAGTCCAGTGATGCGCCCACTGCCTTAGGTCATAGGGCCAACTCCGTTCAGGCCTCTGGGGCCTTCCTTGTCAACAGCTCATCGCCAACTTCCTTGCTACCCAAGGCGGTGGATCAGCAATGATGACCTGCTCGCCACCATTGATAGCCACGGCCAGAGTCTTGACGAATGTCTTTCTCTCATAGAATCAACCCTGACCATGGCTTGATGCCGATCGCCTCCCGTGGTTGATTCAGTGGATGATAAATTGGCCAAAGCCGAGGCCAGAATCATAGGTGAAATATCATAACCTTTATTTCCTTTCAACTTCACCTTCAGGATTCTAGTCATCTCCCTTTTAAACTTTTAGATTTGTCTTACTCAACTGGATGAGCCTTCAACTAGCTACAGAGTACACAGTAGGATTTGTCAACACCATAGGTGCTGTCCCAACAGTTCGCCTATATGACATCCCAAATTGTGTTAGGGAGGTCGTTCTTCATGGCATCCATCATGGTGCTACCACGACGTTGGCTACCACACAGGCTCGTTCTGGCCACAATCTTTGGCTTCTTCCTCACGGTTTTCCGGATGTGGTGCACCCTGGGGATCACGACCGTTTGACTGAGGATTTCCTTAGCACCGCCGACTCCATGGCCTTCAACACCCTGGCCGATGATATAGTAGGCAAAGTGTCTTCCGGCCCATAACTTGTAATAGGTGGTATTTAGCAAACAATTTCTTTGTCTTGAGTGGTTTATCCTTTGTTTCATATTCCACATTACACGCATCACTCTGTCGGCATAATCGATACACATTGTACCTGGCTTTCACCCCTTCGGGTTTACTTTCTTGCTAGCAATGATACCCTTCCGGTATCGGCTACTAAAACTGACGATCGAGCAAATCGGTTGTTAAGTATCAATCCAAATGCTAGGGTAATATTCCTTTCAAATATTTCCCATTTGATTGGTCTGCCAAAATTTCTCTCTCTTCTCAGTATCTACAAGCATCACCATGCGCATAACATTTGATCTGATAAAGTCCTTCCTAGTTCGCTAACCTTCCGCCGAACCTGCTGTTCCCTGACTTGATCGGTGACTTTGTTTTCTAGACTAAGTCTTCTTTAGAAAATTGCTTGATCTTGACCTTTTAATCGTAATACCTTGCAATCCTTAGTTTATTGGCTTCAGTGTTTTTCAAGAGCATGCAGCCAGCCGAAGGCACCTCAAGTATTTAAAGTCATCCATCACAAAATTCTGGTAGACTTCAGCTTGATAAATCATTTTGCAACGTAACACGCCTTGATCCAATTTGAACTTCCCAAAGAAAGACTGCATTGTATTTATGCACAAAGTCCATAAGGTGGTCATATTAGCTCCTCTGCTCTTGGTCATCAAGGACAACCTATTCTTAGCCCTCCTCAGAGTCTTGTCTCCCTTTTACATTTTTGACGATCAGGTCCTGAAGGTGAAACTAGTTTAGAGGAGTTTGTTTGACCGCGAAACCCCTTTGGCCAAGGGGCATTCGAACAGGCGGGAGGTTTAAAGAATTACTACAGTCGAATGATCACCTCCGCTTCGACTAAAGAGCTAATTCTTTTGCAAATAACCAATTCTAGACTCCCGATCTTGATCCCACTTAGGTCTAAAAACATGGCTTTTGTCAAGAGAGCCCTTCGATCTCCTATCCTTAGTTATATGGCGTCGCATTTCAATATTTGTGGAGTGGTGTTTCACCTTCTATTAATTGCAGTTGCCTTTTGCGCGTCCTGAGGCGTCCGCCTATCCGCTTCATGTCTTCAAATACCAACCGAGGGTTTCGGCTTCAAACGCCTCTCTATCTGCAACTGTTCCTTCACTTTCCTCCATCTGCCTAAAACCTTGCAGCAGTTCCATCCCTCTTTTCTATAGATTCAATCATTCCTCATGGCTGGCGAAGGTAATTGAGGTAAGCGCATGTGGCAGAGGAGATCCTGGCAGAAGACATGTCGATGAACCAGTGTCTCCAACACATAAGGTAAGATTGGCAACCCCTATTCATGATGATGATCTATTCTGACTTACCTATAAACTCATTGTGAATGACATCCTTCAACCTTTTCCTAGGACTGACAATCCCGCCAATGCTGCATCTTTTGCGCTGGCTTCATCATTGGGTTCTTCCAACTTATATGATGGTGATGATGCCTTACGCTTCTTTCGAGAATGGAGGGCGGCCGAGGACCGTTATTCTGAGGCAATTTGGAACAACGACCAACTGGAGATTCGTCTAGGGAGTCCTCCAGGCTACCCTTAATGCGGCAGGAAGAGGAGACCAACAGCCAGTCTGAGCATCAGCTGGCTGAGTCTGATGCTGCAGTAGCAGGTAAGATGAGCTCCATGAATGTTCCTATTCTTGTTTCCGTTGCTTTCGTCTTGATATTCTTCTGCAATCGCCAGCCCAAATAGTGTAATTGGAGTCTCTTCAATTAGCAGCGAACACGGCTGTGGACGTCGTCAATGCCAGGGGTTCCCTCATTGATGCTCGTCTCCAAGACATCTCAGTCCGTGTCCAGCATATTGCCCTTTACGGCGTTCGTCATGGCGCGTCGGTGGCGCTGGCTGCGGCGCATAGGTCCAAACCAGGCATGATCTCCACACCATGGAGGTCAGCTTCTCGATCGACGATGGCACTGAGGGACATGAAGATCTGATAGAAGATTTCACCGCAGCGATAGAGGCCATCATGGACATCACACCTACTCAGGATGTGGTGAACGAGGTCTTCGATTAGTTTGTATTTAGGATGAACCGATGAATGAAGACTCCTGTTCCTTTATGATTGTGCTTCAGTGTGATATCCTTGCATATGACTATTTTTGCTTTTTGTTTTTCCTCTATAGGCGATACATATTGTATCGGCTTTTATTATCTTTGAAGATTTTTACTTTTTGAACCAGAAGTGATACCGTCCTGGTACCCGCTATTGGAGCCGAGAATGAATCGGCTATCAAATTCAGATGTCAGGATAACATCTCTTCTTGCATTTTTCATTCCAAAGATCAAACGATCGACCAATCCAAGTCAATCATCCAATTAAGCGAAACAAAACTTCTCTTAAGAAATCCATTAACTTTGAATCGCACTTACACTTTAATTTAGCATTCACATACGTCGGCCTAAACCCATTTCCAAGACTCAATGTTTATTTTTCTTTAACTCGATGGCCGACGCGATGCCATGATTATTGGTTAAAACAAACTTTCAGAGCCAATTGCTTGAACCGGCTGTTGGCCTTCATCATTAATCCTAATCAAGCCTCCTTCCCATGTTTTGCCAGAAAGGCATTCGAAGTCTCCTAATTCCCAAAACACTGGATTGGCTATTGCGATGCTTACAGACTCATTAGTGCGAACCACCTCGACATCATCCCCATGCCATTGAATCAGACATTGATGCATCGTTGATGGCATGCAACAGTTTGCATGAATCTAGTCACAACCAAGGAGTAAACTATATGAGCCTTTTCCATCGATGATAAAGAACATGGTGAGCAGAGTTTTATTCCCAATTGTCAACTCGACGTTTATTGCCCCCCGGGTCTTAGATGTATTCCCTCTGAAGTCTCTAAGCATCATGTCGGTCTCAAGCAAATCTCCTTGGTCCCTTGCCAAGCTTAGAAAAAGTAGTGTAAGGCATAAGATTGATAGAAGCACCTCCGTCCACTAACATTTTGTTCATCGGCTTCCCATCAACAAAACCTTTCATGTATAAAGCCTTCAAGTGCTGATGTTTAACTGGCTTATCAAATATCGCTTGGTGGGTAACCATCAACTTGGCAATCATCTCTTCATACTCTGATTCATCGAAGTTTGAGTAAACTTCCTGACCTACCGGAGCTCTGAATTCTGATGGCAACAGAAAAAGCTATTTGGACATTAGCCAATGGTTGCTTCTTATCAACTATTTGCTTGGTATGCCATACTTGAGTTTTACCGGATGGTTGAGTCTGTTCCATCTCCTTATTCCTTAGGCGTTGCACTCTTCTTTTCTGGCTTCTTGTTAAACCTCCGGGGCACCATTGGCCTTCCTACCAAACATGTTCCCTCTGGTTGCTTCCTTCTTCATGATCAACCCAGGCTTGGTCGACAACTCTTTTTTCCAGCCAATCATGAATACTTTTATTTTTTAAGCGCTGATCGATGTTATTATGATGATATGCATCCTGAGCATGGATAGACCGATAGTTGACTTGAGATTGCCTAAACTCCCAATATTGGTTGCTGCATTCTGGACAGTTATGTTTGGTAGGCAATTTCAAACCTTCGTTCTAGCAGTATCTGAAGAAAGGACAATTCCAATGTGATTCGGCTTGCTTCCTTTCATACCTCTCTTCTTCTAGTTGATGCTGGTATTCTTGATCCTCTAACCATTGTTGATAATCTTTTTCCTTCTACCACTATCACTTGTTTAACAGGACCCAAGATGTGACTCACGGCTTTATCGCTCCATCCTTTGACATTTCCCCTTGTTCATATTGGCCCCTCTACTGATTACGATGTTTTCTAATCTCTCTATATTCATCAGTCGATATTTGTATCTTGGAATCAACTGTTCTAGCTTCTCTTGATTTGGCTGATGCTAGGACCTTAGTTTTTCCTTTGAATAGCCTAACATCAACCATATTTTGATCTCCTAGGAAAGGATTATCATCCACCTTCATCTTCCGAGGTGTATCAAACTTGAGCCTCCCTTGCTGAATAGCCCTCTGTATATGCTGCCGGAAAATTTTGCATTCATTGGTGGAGATGTAGCATTATGGAACTTGCAGAACTTCTTATTCTTCAACTATTCAGGGGGCAACATAACATGATTATCCAGTAATTTAATCTGGCCCTTCTCAAGTAAGAAGTCAAAGAGCTTGTCTAATTTTGTGACATCAAAGTCATAGCTCTCCTCGACTCCTCTTCCCTAAGGATTTGGCACCATTACTATCTTCTTGCCCCAATTCCATTCAGCTACAGCAATCTCCTCTTCTTCATCTTCATAGCCATCATCTGCTGAGTATGGATCATAAGCTTCAGTTATGGTGGTACTCTTCTGGAATCAGGCATCTCTACGCATACTCTGGAATTGGCTATTGAGCACTGCTACTCGTTGAGCCAATTGACCCAAGTTGTCAAATTCTTGTCCTAGCAGCTTTTCTGTCCACATTGGCAACATTCCTTGGATAGCTAAAGCAGCTAGCTGAACATTGGCCAAGTTCAATGAGAAGCACAAGTTCCTAGTCTCTCGAAATCTTTGAAGAAACTCAATGCCCTGACTCATTAGTCCTCTGTCTCATGGTTGTTAAATCGGTTATCTTCTTTTCTCTAGTCCCAGTGTAAAAATATGTATGAAACTTCTTTTCTAGGTCCACCCAATTGGCAATGGAGTTGACTGGTAGTGATAAAAACCAAGTGATGGTTGGCCCTGACAGGGATAAGGAGAAGAAACAAACTCGATGGGCATCCTCAACTGACGCTTCGCCCAATTGTGTAAGATGCCAATTGACATGTTCTATTGTGCTTGTACTGTCTTGACCGGTGAACTTAGCGAACTCTGGGAGCCTGTAATTTGTAGGAAGAGTGACCAAATCATACCATTCTAGATATGGGTGTTTGTATGAAAAGGTCAGCCCCTTTGGCTTCAGACTGAACTGATTCTTCATCATCTCAGTCACCTTTAGCAGCAACTCGTTAGCTTGTGGATTTGGGTTTCTCGGTACTTGCTGACCCATCTGTGGATTGAAATTCCACGTGCCTTGATATCCTAGATTTGGCATCATATGGAGGGTGTTATAATCCGTGCCATAGTGATAGCCTTATGGAATCTCAATCTGTTGGGTCCTTTGCTGGTTCGTTGCTTGAAGTCTCTGATTATAGACATAAGGATCTATATCTCTATGGATCCTTTGAATTGATGGTGCTATTTTTGAGCCGATGACGATATGTGGCCTAATGTGCCAAAATTGATCACCTAATTCTGACCTTGCCCTGCCGGCTATTGCACATGCTGTATTGATGGTCCAGGATTGTACTGTATCTGATTCGTAGTAGTACCTAGAGTTTGTTCAGATGAACCTTGAAGTGTCTGGACGTCACCATTATTAGCTGGTGCTGCTTCTTGATGGCTAGTACCGACTTGATTAGTCCCTTGAGTCAATGGACCTGGAATGTTGTAACAAGTCAATACAACCTGACCAACTAGAATTCCATGAATCGCCTCTTTCATGGCGTTGTGAAATGCGTCAATGAAAGCTTCATTGCGGCTTGATATGGCATCACAAACAGATTTGTCTATGGCTTCCATAGAGAAACGTCTGTCTTCAGCTTCAATTGTATCTATCTACCCATGTAGTAGAACTCTCGATAGTGGAAATTTCTAAATAATTGTGCTGTCACGTGTTTTGGTATAGGACAACAAACACTTCTTCTATAGCTTTGCTGACGGTATCCTTATCTTCATCAGGTAGGTCTTCATAATGTACCATAAGGATGTTGTCGTTGTTATGAGCCACCATGATGATTGTGGTGTCCCATCGAGCATGCTAGAAATGTGTGTCGACATAGAATTTTTGTCTCCATGCCGAGGACACACGCAGCAAGCTGAAACGGTCTGCTCGAAGGAGCAGATCCACCTAGCTTTAGCGCAAGGGTGGTCGATCCTATGCAATCCTCCTGAGACATGCCAGTCAATTTGACCCTGCAATTGACAAGGAGAGAAAGCTCATTAGAAATTAAGGGCAGAACGTGCCGGTGTTGCTAGACAGTCCCAAATGTGCGGCTCTGAGAGCCGATATGAGAGGAGATCGACTAAATAGTTGATTCTAGGGTATTCATAAGAATAAATCGATTAAAGCTCATAGGGTCATATAAGAGGAATTGGTTATCATTCAAGATAAATATTATTTAAGCAAATATTAATCAATGGCAATAAGATATCAATGATGATCAGTTTATGCTGAGCCAATGATTACAAGTAATCGTACTCCTTTTTGTATAAAGAGACAATTCAACACCACTTAACCATTTAATAAAGATAAATCTAGTGAACATGTTAGATCTCATCCATTGCCATGACCAGTGGGGCATGAGGTAGAATCATGCAGGCCATAGAAACAACAATAGACTCAATGACCCTAACTCATTACTAATATCAGTGGGGCATGAGGCAGAATCATGCAGGCCATAATACAATAATAAGATCATGGGGCTAACATATCTTTCAACTTATCTCTACTTCAATGATCTCGTAATGTGAATTGTTCATGAAAGCGCTCGATATCGGCTAAATAGCTGATTTAGGCATAGCGCACAGTTAAGGTCATGCCTTCTTAGGAACAAATCTACCAACTAACGATCCCCACTCCACGGTGCTAACAGTGGGGTGAGAGGCAGAATCCCATAAGCCATGATAACGGGCCATGAAATGGTTTTCGCTAACCAATAGATCTACTCAAAATCGAACATGCCTTAACTGCACGCTATGCACGATTAAGATTGATGTAAAACAACCAATAAAACATAACTCATCATTTAAGGTGTAGATTAGATCAACTTTATATTAGCAAACGATAGGTTAAATAAGATATAAGGCCGATCTAGATCAATCTTAATTGGGCAGAGTGATATTGCTGTAATTAGATAAATGATGAAAGCAATAAGCAATATCGGTAACTTAATGAATCTACCAAAGGCTACCATACTAAGGTAGAGTCGATAACTTGACCTTGATCTAATTCAAGCAGTGGGGTGTGAGGTAGAATAAAATAGGCCATACTTGAATTAGACAAGAGTCGATAACTAGCCTATACCAGAGTCAGTAGTGGGGGTCGACCGGATCGATGCAGCCATACGAATAGAGGTATAAACCATGATGGTACTTACAGACAAGCAGTTGAGGTCGACCGGATCGATGCAGCCATACTTGCAGAAGAACTCACCGAGATCTACTCTACTCCTACTCCTAAGGGTGGTCAGAGCTGAAAAAAGTAATTGACTTGTATTTGATTGATTGATCCCTTTTACAATAGCCGGGGTTTGGTATTTATACCCGGAGTCTAAACATGAATCCTACTCAAGCACGATTTGTTACAACCTTTAGCACAAAATGAAAACATTCCTAATTTAAGATAACTTGGGACTCTAATCTTTTCCTTTTTGTAGAGTCCAGCATATCTTGTCCCAGCGCCAATCATAGCCTCTGTCGTTATCTGCTGGCGCTATTTGAAGAAAGCCGATTCTAGTGCTACATACAAATCAGCTGGTTCCGATCCACACGCAATCGATTCCTTGCTGACATGATTTTGGGAGCTCTCAAGCTTCTAAGATCCTCCTTCCAAATTCTGGTGTAAACAGCTTCATCTATCTTATTTGGTTCAATGGATGACACAAATGAGAAGTGCTCACAAAATGAGGCCAATCTTAATCTAGTTTGCACACCTCTTGAAATATCACTGATGATAGTATCCAATGGATGATCCCTTGCAATATTTATTGGTTGGAGCATTGGAACTTGATTGCTTGCACTTGCTTGATCATTGGGTTGAGATGATGTACTAGCCACTTGATCTTGTTCATTTTCATGAGAGCCACTTGTACTAGCTTGATTTGTATCATCTTGCACATTTGAGTTAGAGAGCACTTGTACTTGATCATCTTCATCATCATTCACTTGCCTAGGCCTCAATTCACCAACATCCATGTTCTTCATGGCATTTGAAAGTTGAATTCCTCTAACATCTTCTAAGTTCTCATTCTCCACTTGTGAACCCATGGTTTCATCAAATTCAACATCATGAACTTCCTCAAGAGTACCACTATCCAAATTCCAAACTCTATATGCTTTGCTTGTAGTAGAGTAACCAAGTAGGAATCCTTCATCATATTTCTTGTCAAACTTGCCCAATCTAGTGTCTTTCTTCAAGATATAGCATTTGCAACCAAAGACCCAAAAATATGCACTGTTGGGCTTTCTACCATTCAAGAGTTCATATGGTGTCTTCTCTTTCAATGAGTGACAAGAGGCGGTTGCTACAATAGTAGGCCATGTTGATAGCTTCGGCCCAAAAAGATTGACTCATATTGTACTCACTAAGCATAGACCTTGCCATATCAATGAGTGTTCTATTATTCCTTTCAACAAGGCCATTTGATTGTGGAGTGTACTTGGCCGAGAATTGATGTCTAATTCCAAATTCATCACACAACTCATCAATTCTAGTGTTCTTGAACTCACTACCATTGTCACTTCTAACTCTCTTGATGGTTGTTTCAAACTCATTGTGGATGCCCTTGACAAATGATTTGAATGTTGCAAACACATCACTTTTGTCCACTCGAAAGAATACCCAAGTGTATCTAGTGTAATCATCCACTATCACAAAGCCATATTTGTTACCACCAATGCTAGTGTATTGTGTTGGCCCAAACAAATCCATGTGCAATAACTCAAATGCTTTACTAGTGCTTATCATGCTTTTCTTAGGATGGTTGTTTCCAACTTGTTTGCCGGCTTGACAAGAGCTACAAAGCTTATCCTTTTCAAACACAATATCTTTCAAGCCTCTAACCAAGTCATGCTTAACCAATCTATTCAATTGTTTCATTCCAACATGACCTAGCCTTCTAGCCATAACCAACCCATGCTAGACTTAGTGAACAAACATGTAGATAATTTAGCTTCACTAGCATTGAAATCAACCAAGTATAGATTCTCATATCTAAAGCCTTTGAAGATCAAGTTAGAGCCATCTACACTTATGATCTCTACATCATCTACCCAAATATGCATTTGAATCCAAGATCACATAATTGAGCCACTAATAGTAAATAGAAGGTCAAGCTCTCTACTAGCAATACATTGGAAATGCTTATGTCATTGGATATTGCAATCTTACCAAGCCCTTTGACCTTGCCTTTGCCATTGCCACCAAATGTGATACTATCATAACCATCATTGTCATTGGTGTTGGTTGAGTTGAACATTCTTGCATCACCGGTCATGTGTTGAGTGCACCCACTATTAAGAACCCAATGCCTTCCTCTGGCTTTGTAATTGACCTACAAAAGAAGATTAATTCTTTTTAGGTACCCAAACTTGCTTGGGTCCTTGAAGGTTAGTTACTAAGCTCTTTGGTACCCAAATGTCTTTCTTCTTTGAGTCCATCCATGGTTTATGTTGATGCAAAAGTGGATCTGCAAACACAAAGGGCTAATACCCAAATTGATATCCAAAGCGTGCTAGTTGATTTGACCTGTTAATCGACAAGGATGAAGATACGAGCACTTTGGTCCTGACAACAGCGATACGCCTGGAAGTCACGGCCAAGAGGTACTCACACGGAACTCGAGAATCACCGAAGGTCGCACTGAAGCTATGCAACTCGCCGAATCAATGAGAACTCGTAAAAAGGAAAAATATGCAAATTGACGAAGTCGCCGAAAAGTAAGTAGATGCAAATAGGAGTAAAAATTGGTTTTGATATTGATTGATTCTTTATTACATTGCCCCTCAATCTATATTTATACCCTGATCTAAAGAGACATAACCAAATACAACTAGGACACCAAGTCCATATCTAAGGAAACACGTGACTCTTACATGAATCATACTCTAACAAATATAGAAAAGGAAATCAACTCCTATCTATTTCCCTGTCCGCCTCAATTACGATGGAAATCTCACCGACCTCCTTTCCATCGGCATACTTCCTGTTTCATCGGCAGTAGTCTTCAAGCCTTCCTTATCGGCATCGACAATAACATCTCCAACCTTATCGGCAATGCCCGAGTCTAAATCAACCTTTCCATCGATCACCACCATTCATCGGCAACCATCTTTACAAGCTGATTTTCATCGGCTGTCAGCGTATACAGTAACTTTCCTCCTACCGATTAGCCCACTCTGATCATTTTGACATGTGCAAAAAATGGTGTCAACACATGCCCCCCAATTTCAGAGTATAAAACCATTAATGCTCCAAAATTTACTCCAGATAACGTTTGCCTTCGCCCAATTACCGTAACTCATCCTTCAAGCCAAAACTTGATCTGTTATCAAATCTAATCAAATCTAATCCTGATTCACGCACCTCAGTAAATATCGCACAATTGCCAACCACTCTTGCCCTGATTATGGTTAAGATACTGAAACAATAATCCATCGGCAAGATCCTAACATAATAGTGCCGCCATTTTCAGAATTAAAATATCCTGTACCGAGATCTCTTCCAAGTCATGATTACTTGCCATCAAATCATCTGTACAATCCCTTGATTATCGTGCGAATAGTTACCATATCCATCTGAACCACCTCGACCTACATGCGCGCGGCATAGAGATAAGTCCAGAATACCCCTACTCCAAGCGGCTTATAAATAGATTTCTCTGGAACAGCTCGTCTTCTACCCTCAGACTCCAATCTTTGACATTCTCTCTTTCCGGCGGCGACTCCGACGAACAACTGCGCGACCTCAACCAACAAGAACTTTTCTCCAGCGTCAACCTCGAGTCTCCGGCTCGTGCCCCCATCTACCTCAAGATAATGGCAATCAACTTAGACTGTCCCTGCGGTTCATTCCACTTCCGTTACCTTTTACCTCGATTCCTCTGGTCTTTGCGAGTTCATACAGTTGGTAATTTTTTCTCTTTTCTTTTGTTCTTTGGATCCTCTAAACTTAGGAACTGCGCAACAATTTAGTTATTCCAACTGATCAGCCGCATGTCCAATGCCTAGGACCAATGGGCAACCCAGATCCAACTGATCTGATTAATGCAGAGGTTAACAGAATCCCTTTTAGAGCCCAAAATTTCTCTCTGAATTTATGGAAAGATACATTCCGATCTTGGCCCAAAACCACCAAAGGGTGGAAAGATTGGTACTTAAGGGTCAATAGGTCGATGCAAGTACACTGGGCAGAACAGGAAGCTAGACCAATGCATTAGGCTATCCATTGCCGATATGCAAAAGAACGAGTCAATGATGATTGCAGCTGCTTACTTCTGGTCAGACACAACAAACACTTTTATGTTTGGACATGGCCCAGCTACTCCCACACTTGCCGATGTCTACATGCTCACTGGCTTGGATATTTCAACTGCCGATGAAGGCTCCATCTATGGCAGAAAATCTGAATATAGGGTGAATACCCGCAACATCGGCGGTTGGACGGGATACATTCAAGAATGCCAGAGAACCGGGACAGTTAACCAGAGGGAACATGCCACATTCTTGAATATGTGGCTAGAAAAATTTATCTTCTATGGTCGATCAGTAGGACCAACCAACGCCTTCCTCCCCACGGCTGAACTCTTGGCTAATGGTGTAAGGTTCCCTCTTGGCCGATACCTTCTGAGCTCCACTTATCATCTTCTTCATCAAGTGTCTCAGAAACTTTTGCTTGGCGAACCCATCGGCAACTTAGGAGGCCCGTGGTGGTTTATCAACATGTGGCTGAATGCCCATATGCACAAATGTTTGCAATGGGACTTCTTTGCCCAACAATTCCCACGAGAAATTACTGAAGACCACGTGCTTGGGGATGAGGAATCGGCAACACGCTCACCCCTCAATTTTGGTGAAGCCATAATTGTCCTCCCTAGAACAGAGGCCAATGAAGACCAGATCGGTAGATTCTTCCAAAGCTTCTACAATGGTCTTTCTCGTGATCATAGGGCCTGGGTACCTTATATTGACGAAGAAAACAGATTCCCCCTTCTTTTCAACTTTGCCGATGACACTCTGAATCAGGATAATGAACTCATGATGGCCATCATTACTCCCAGGGCAATCCCAGTAAACACATTTGGTAGCGGGAAAAACACCAATATCACATATGAATTTTACAACCCATCGGCAGTATCCCGTCAATTGGCTTTTGGGCAACTGCCAATCAAACTTTGTTTTGCTGATGTGATCAAACCCAGAGAAACAATCACCTACGGAACAGATTGGAGTAGGGTAGTGCGACTCTCCCCCGATGCCGATACTATAGATGTCGATATATCCGTCTGGACGCCAGTATCTTTCATCACCGAATCATATAAGCAATGGTGGCGAGAGTGGAGGGAACAACTGTTTGCAACATCTGCTCACACATATCGGCACATGATCGACCCTGAATACGCCATTCCCGATGACGTAGTAAGTTTCTTTTAACTCCCTTCTGCTTTTTCCTTTCATATATCGGTAACTAACTTTCTCGTGACAGGTTAACAACCCAGCACCATCTATGAGCAAAAGTGGAAAACCCTTCGATCTTCGGCCTGTTTCCCCGATATCACCGATCGGCTACAACGCCCCCACCTTAGCTGCTTTGACTCACCAGAAGACCCGTGCCAAGACCATCACCTCCAAGTCCAAATTGGCTACAGCTAGGGCCACTCCATTGGCTGCTGCTACAACCCTGATCAAGGCATTCAAGGTAACAACCCTATTTATTTCTACTCATGCCGATCACAAACTGTATTAACATTAATCATTAGGGTGTAAGAGCCGCTGCTGGATCGTCATCAGCAATTCCTCCGACATCAAGCACCACTACTTCTGACAAACCTTCAGAGGTATTCCTTTGATTTTACATTTTATCTATTAAATATCATACCTTACACTTGTTTTGCAGCAACAAATGGGTACATCGGCAAGCATACCAGATGTCCATGCTCCACAACCAACAAGTGCCGATGCCCCCCAGCCAACCGTTGCTGAGGCCCAAGCAAAGCGCAAAGCCTTAACAGATGCTGAGGCACAGCCAAAACGACAGAAGTCCATGCCGATCCCCACATCTGCCCCAATGTCTGCAATCCGGCCAGAATCAGTCGATGCAACTGAGTAAGCAGTTAATCCTCCTATACAGGACAGACCATCGGTCATCATACCCCAAGAGCCAACCACCGATGAGGCCACAGAGGATATCCCATCGGCAAGCTTCAGTCGATCCTCCACACTGGCATACTCCAGGCTGCTTCCTCCAGCCAAGTACAGGAAATTGCCTTGAAACAGGTAAGCTGATTGACCTAGTCGATTTATAATATTCATACTTATCCTTAACTGACCTCTTTTTCTTTTTCTCAGGAACAAGACTCCCCAAACAGCCTATTTTCCTTTGCCATTGACGTTTCTGACGATGATGGAGAGGAAACAAGTTCTTCCCTTGCACTAGGAACAATATCGGCAGAAATTAAGTCCAAGTTGGAAGCTCTCCTAAACTTGTTACAGCAGGATACCACCCAACTGGTAGATGACTTGGACCCCGCAAAGGCAATTTTCAAAACAATCCTATGGCCAGGTCCCTGCCGATGTTGAAGAAGTACTCTTCCCAGCAGCCCATTTAGAAAGCCGTCAACTGCAATATCAACTGGGCTGCTCAACGCATTGCCGATAGAGCAGCTCAGGCTCAACTCAAAGAAGAGATGCTACAATTGAAACAGATTGCCGATGAGAAGCACAAGGGCATCGGCAACTTGCAAACTTCGAGCGCTGAACTTAAGCAGAAAATCTTAGACTTATTGGCAAAGAAGATGGCTCTATTGGCTGAATTGAAAGAAGTCGAGGCAGCCTTAACTCATGCCCAACAAGAAGAAAGCCGGCTACCCAATGCCATCAAGGCCCTTTAGTAAGAAAGAGACATCTAGGCTCGCAAAGCCTTGGCCATGAAGAAAAAACTCAAGCCTATGGAGGGTGCTGCCGATGAAGACATCAAAGAAATGAAGGAAGCCAACCAGATTCGCCTGTGTGCGATATTGGCTATCCAATCCTTGTTAAGCTTGTAAATCTTGTCTATTGCATTGGCACTTTATGAGACATTGACATCCTTGTATAATTCTAGCCGATAGGACTGTTATCGGCACTTATACTTTTATGCATCCATCCAGATACTAGGGTAATATTTCTTTAAATATTTTCCATTTAATGCTCTGGGAAACACAACCCCTTCGAGGGTTTCTAGAATATATGCGTTACCAGGAACAGACTGATTTATCCGATATGGACCTTCCCAATTAGGAGACCACTTTCCAAACTTTGAACTTTTAGTTCCAATCGGTAAAATCAATTTCCAGACCAGATCTCCATTGGCAAACTCCTTTACCTTCACCTTCTTATCATACCATCTGGCTACTCTTTTCTTATTTTCTTCGATGCTAACTAAAGCCCTTAACCGATGACCCGCCACATCTTCCAACTCATCCTTCATAAGAGTATCATAATCATCGGCTGTCAGCTGATTTTGAGAACGTATTCGCCTAGAGCCAATTTTAATTTCCCAAGGTAATACTGCATCGTGTCCATATACTAACTGATAAGACGTTACTTTGGTTGCACCATGACATGACATCCGATATGACCACAAGGCTTCATTTAATACTGTATGCCACCTCTTAGGATTTTCTTTAATTTTGCGCTTAATGAGTTTGATGATCCCTTTGTTAGAAGCCTCAGCCTGACCATTAGCTTAAGCATAATATGGAGAAGAATTTAAAACTTTAATTCCCATACCTACAGCAAACTCATCAAATTCTCCCGATGTAAACATAGTGCCCTGATCGGTAGTGATAGTTTGAGGAATACCAAATCGGTAAACAATATGCTCTTTCACAAAATCGATCATATTAGCCGATGTCACCTTTTTTAAAGGAATTGCCTCAACCCATTTTGTGAAATAATCGGTAGCAACCAGAATAAATTTATGTCCTTTGCTCGATGGCGGATAAATCTGACCGATGAGATCGATAGCCCATCCCTGGAACGGCCAAGGTTTAATTATAGGGTTCATAGCCGATGTAAGCGCTCTTTGAACATTACCAAACTTTTGACACCCCTGACATCCTTTAAAATACTTAAAACAATCTTCAAGAATTGTCGACCAATAGTATCCATTCCTTCTGATCATCCACTTCATCTTGAAAGCCGATTGATGTCGCAGAACCGACCAATTTATAAGAATACAAGTATAATGGCAATCCGCAAACGGTCGCACTGTCGTACTTGAACTCATATAAACCCGGTAGTCCGTCGAGTACCACGACGGGTCTCGATAAACGATTTACAACAACCAAGATCGTACAGGATTCAACATACATGCCACATATTACATACGGTTCGCAGATACTTTTCATCATTAGAGTATGAATAAAAAGTTATTACAAACTGAGTTTGGTAAACAAAGCGGAAGCAAATAAGTTCGAAGATAAAGTTTCCAACATAGTTTGATACAGTGCCAAGCCAGATCACGGTCCACAAAAGCAAGGATAGGAATTACTAAAGAAGCCTGCCCAGGGCTTACTCCTCATCCACAGCGGGATAGAAGCAACTCTTGCAATAACCATGATACACAGTGCCATCTGCAACAATGGGAAAATAAACCCTGAGTATGAGAAGGTACTCAGCTAGACTTACCCGTCATGAACCAGAAATAAAATGACTCCAAGGATTATGCAAGGCTGTATAAGTGGACGTAACTTGACAACATTTTGCGAAAAAGGCAATTAACCGTTGTAACAATTGTGATTCTTTTATCAAGTTAATTATAACTATCCATTTCTAGATTAGCAACTATCCTATGCCAAACATGTGGTATATTATTTAGAATCATACAATAGTAACCATAGCAGGTATTGTAATTCCATATTCATTTGAACCATCATGTTTCATAATATAGTTGCTACGATGTTGGGACTAGCCAAGTTTCTCACTATCCGGGAGAGACGGCGATTCGAATCGATTTCAACCAGCTGGGAATTTATTCCTAACACAAACCCAGATCTATCAGCCATGATAGTCTTAGGTCACCTTTGGTACAACTCAGGTACACATTTCGCGGGTCCGTACCGCGCCGCACAATCTAGAACACCAGATGCTAGGATGCTTAGGCCAAGCCTGCCCTTGGGCTCAGTCTGATCGTTCCCCAGAAGGAGCGCACAACAGAATGGTTCCTGGCCTGAGTTGAATTACTCGGCTTCGCGGTCGAAACGAGTTATCCGGCCAGCTAAGTGAGAGGCATGCGTTCAATCTTGTCAGAAGCGCCAACAACGGTACGGTCCTTAATCGACATAGACGGGGATAAATCCACACCCAAGACCTCCATGTCTTGTTGCTTCTCTATCGACTTCCCGTCCGGTCTCAATTTATTTTTACCACATGGTTCTGTTCCACGATAGCAGATATAGCCAACCGTGCTCCGGTATCCACCTATCTCTCGCAGGTGACAGGACATCACCCGACTTCTACCGGTCTAAGCATGGCTAAGCATATATTCAATCCTGGACCTATACCGGTTAAAGGGTTAATATCTGGACAAGGAATGTACATGCATCAAGTGGTTTCATTCAACTCTTATACCTAATGCATCAATCATAAATACGTAAGTAAACATTTGTAAATTACTGGGAGACTTATAATGCTCCAGGGCTTGCCTCGCAGAAAGGAAGTAGGGCGGTGGTCAGGGCACTCTGGAAGCTCTTCAGGGTTCTGCTCCACGCCTTCGGGAGCGGGGGCTTGCGGATTCTCCTGCGGGTTCCCTTCTTCTGCTTCTTCAAATTCCAGCAACGTGATCTCTTCCTCCGATCCTAGATGCATGAGTATGGTATGAGTATTACGAATGCATAATGTTAACAAGTGCATCGCATTGTTTGAGTAGGTGCATATCTCTTCTCGATTACTACTTAACTATTTCTACAATGCATCGACTACACCACAACCAGCAGCTACTTGTTTCACTCATAACTGGAGTTCTACAAATTCAAAAATAGTGATCCTGGACTTTCTGGAAATCTTATCAAATTCTCTACAACTTTGTTATTAACCATTTTTATAGTCTACACTAGTTTCAACATGTAACTCATCACACTCTAGAATCAGTCTGGAAATGATTTAAGATGCAATATAAAGTAAGAATACTTCTACTTTATGTAATCATTCCAAATTTGACAAACTAGAACCTACCAACAGTGTAAGCATACCAATTACAGTTAAGATGATATAATGGTGAAGCCCAAACTATTTATTAAATTGCCTTTATTATTTTATTTAGATATCTAGGTTAAATAAGAAATATATATCAAATCTGCTTAATAAATTCTCAAAAATTTACAGAGTCTTACTAATGCTATCAAAGGACTACTATAAAAATTTCATGTCATTTTACTAAGTAGAACATTCTATACAAAAATGATAAGGAAGCAAGGCTTGAAATAGCATAAATGGAAAATCCTATTGAAAAGTGTCAAGCAATAGATTTCTTATTTTTCCTAACATCCATATGGTACTAGTATCACCTCCAATAAATTTCATGAATTGTGGACTCATAATTAATTTATAAAAATTCATGCAAGGATTAACTATTTATAAAAGAAAAATCTATAACTATAGATCTACACATACACTGGTCCTCAAATTTTTACCCAAGCTCATGTATGACAAGAATAGCCTACCACAAAAATTTCATAATTTTTGGAGCACAGGAACTCTAGATATAAAATAAACAAATTTGAATGCATTCAAAAGCACATTTCAAATCCTTATTTAAATCTCCAAAAATTTCTACTGTTGAAGCCAAGAACATATTTTTACTAAATACTACACTTCCTAAGCAACACAATCATATTTATTTCACAATTTTTGGAGCTACCAAACTGAAGATACAAATTTCACAAAACAAATCAAAAACTGGATTCAAAATGAGTTAGCCTTCACTACTGCTGTCGCTGACAGGTGGGACCCGCTGGTCAGGGGACCCCACGTGTCAGTGACACGGAGCAGAGCAGCGGCGCTACTGGGCACGGCGCGGCTGCGGCTCGTCAACGGCGAGCTTCGCCGGCGGTGAGGTCATCATGGTATGACCTACATGACCTAGCGCGTTGATTGGTATACTTGGCTAGCCCTATCGTTGACACCCGCGACGACGGCGGCGGCCATGGTGGAACGGCGGGGATGGACCACGGTGGTACACCGGTGGGGGCTATGATGGTTCGACCTAAAGCTTGGACGAGCACCAGTGGACTACAAGGAAGCTAGTGCGCGCGCTCTCGTGGCCTGAGGTGGTCGAGTTGGGCCTGGCCACGGCGACGAGGGTGGCGGAGGAGCTCCGGCGAGGCGGTGTGCGGGGCTAGAGCTCACCGAGCTAGAACGGCGGGCACTGGCTGGCGCAGGGAGTTGCGGGGAAGACAGCGATGTAGTTGCGATGATGGAGAAGCAGCTAGGCGCGGCTTGTGCCGTCAACGACGACGGTGGCGCTGCGGGAGCTCGACGGCTGTGCTTGCGGGTGCTGCGGACGGCGAAGGAGGAGCGAAAAAATGAAACTAAGGGCGCGGACGGGAGCGGGCGGTTGCTGGCGTGATAAAGCCGCGCTCAGACGTGTCGTGGCCGGCGCGGTTAGGGCAACGGCGACGCGCGGCCAACGGGACCTCCACGCGGCGGCTTTGTTCTGAAGCAGGTCGGCCACTGTACATTCGCGATTCAGTTGATTCAGACAAGCAGCGCGATGTCTGACAGCGTGTTTTCCAATCGATTTAACTGCTAAACCGTGGCTCCAACTTGTAAACTGTCTTAACAAAAATCCTAGCCCTATGTACCAGCTTCAACTTTGGTTCAAGTACCTCGTTCTAATTCGCAACAGAGACGGAGTAATATCATCACTAAGATAGGGCTGTCAGGCTGTCAGTCGAGCAAACACTTAGAAAATTTTTGAAGTGCTGAAAACAGTGAAAAGCTGATTTTTGTGAGTCCAATTCAAACATGTTAGAAGCTAAATCAGTCCATGACATAAAAATAAAAGTTGTTCCTTATGTCAAACACTACAACTTTGCTTTAGTGAGCTCCTCCATGCAAGGTCCCTAACACCTAGTTCAACTTTAGTCAAACATGTCACTTTGAAATCATGATACATACACCAACCATGGCTAAATGACCAAACTAGCCTTAGCACTAAATACCAAAGTTGTTCCTAATGATATCCTAAGCATGTTTAAACAATTTGCAAGGTCATTTAAGCATTTCATGTAGTAGTCACTCATATAGCTATTCAGGTCAACACATGAAATATCACTTAAGTGCTTGATCATGAAATGTGGCCTTCATGAACAAGGTTCCTTTTGTTAACCTAAGTGTAGCTAAGGTGTTTTAGTGACTAGCACTACCCACTTGCATTCATTTGCACATGATCACATGCATATGTTCTAAGAAACACGAGATAACAAGCAATGTTTCATATGTTTCGATCAAATGTTTCAATTGTAAATGATGATTTATGAATGCTTGATGCTCATGCTCATGTTATGCAAGTCAAGTTATGCAAGGCTAACACCCGAGGTGTTACAGCCCCTCCCCCTTATAAAAATCTCGTCCCGAGATTTGCAAGACCTACCATTCTTGGAAAAAGGCGGGATAAACTTCTTGCAGATAATCTTCTCTTTCCCATATAGCATCTTGTCCACTATGATTGTTCCACACCACCTTATAAAACTTAATGATCTTACTCCTTGTTACTCTCTCCATCACTTCTAATACTCGAATTGGCTTTTCTTCATAAGTCAAATCTGATTGAAGTTGCACGTTGGTGGGTGCAATAGCTTCTTCCGGTACTCGAAGACATTTCTTTAGCTGAGAAACATGGAACACATCAAAGATTGCACTCATCTCTGGTGGTAGTTGTAGCTTATACGCAACATTTCCTTTTCGTTCCAAAATTTTGTATGGCCCTACATATCTTGGTGAAAGCTTCCTTTTCATCCCAAATCTCTTCACACCTTTCATGGGTGATACTCTTAAGTACACATAGTCACCTACTTCAAAAGTTAGTGGTCTTCTTCTTCTATCGGCATAACTCTTCTGTCTTGATTGAGCTGCCTTCATGTGTTGTTGGATGATACGTACTTGTTCTTCGGCTTCATTGACAAAATCAATACCAAAATATCTCCTTTCACCGGGCTCAATCCAATTCAATGGAGTTCTGCACTTTCTGCCATACAAGGCTTCAAATGGAGCCATTTTGATACTCGCTTGATAACTGTTGTTATAGGAGAATTCAGCTAAAGGTAACCATTTCTCCCATGAACCTTTTGAAGATATAACACAAGCCCTAAGTAAATCTTCTAGGATTTGGTTCACTCGCTCTGTCTGTCCTGAAGTTTGTGGATGATAAGCTGAACTTCTGATTAGCTTGGTTCCCAAAGCTTGGTGTAAGTGCTCCCAGAAACGAGCTATGAACTGCGGCCCTCTATCCGAGATTATGGTCCGGGGTACTCCATGCAACTTCACGATCTGGGATACGTATATCTTAGCGTATTTCCCAACTATATACCTCGTGTTCACGAGTATAAAGTGTGCTGACTTGGTAAGACGATCAACAATGACCCAGATTGAGTCATGACCTTGTGGCGTTGTTGGAAGGCTTGTAATAAAGTCCATACTGATCTCTTCCCATTTCCATCCTGGAATAGGCAGTGGCTGAAGTAATCCAGTAGTTTTCATGTGGACGGCTTTCACTCTACTGCAGTTATCACACCATGCAACATAGGCTGCGATCTCTTTCTTCATTTTAGTCCACCAAAAACGGGTTTTCAAATCTGGATACATCTTACTACTACCCGGGTGGATAGACAATTTAGAGGAGTGAGCTTCTTCTAAAATTTGATTCCTTAGCTCACGGTCTTTCGGCACCACTAGCCGGTCCTCAAACCATAACACACCTCTTTCGTCCAATCTAAAATGTTTGGTTTCTTGCTCTTGCATTTTTCTCTTAATGTGACTTATTCCTACATCATTCTGCTGTAGCTCTATGATTTTGCCTTCAAGCGAACAACTGATTGTGATATTGTGTAGTACAGCAGGATGTAACAAGTTGAATCCATCTTCCAATAGCGCTTCCACAGTGTTGCAATGGGACTTTTGACTAAGTGCATCGGCTACCACATTAGCTTTACCCGGATGGTAATGCACTTCCAAATTATAGTCCTTAATCAATTCCAACCATCTACGTTGTCTCATGTTCAGTTCTGGCTGGGTAAAGATATACTTGAGGCTTTTGTGGTCAGTAAGATATGACATACATTGCCCAACAAGTAATGTCTCCATATCTTTAATGCATGGACAACTGGCTGCAAGTTCCAAATCATGTGTAGGGTAGTTGACTTCATGTTTCCTCAATTGCCGAGAGGCATATGCAATTACTCTCCCTTCTTGCATAAGTACACATCCCAAACCTATTCCTGATGCATCACAAAATACATCAAAAGGCTTTTCAATGTCTGGTTGTGCTAGTATAGGTGCTGTAGTCAACAAAGTTCTGAGGGTGTGAAAAGCGGTTTCACATTCTGGTGTCCATTTGTATTTCTCATCCTTCTGAAGTAGTCTGGTCATAGGCTTAGCTATTTTTGAGGAATCTGGAATAAACCGACGATAGTATCCTGCTAACCCTAGAAAACTCCGAACTTCATGAACCGAAGTTGGGGCTTTCCACTCCATGACCTCTTGTACTTTTGATGGGTCTACTGAGATTCCATCTCTCGATAAAATGTGACCTAGGAAAGGTACTTTGCTCATCCAAAATTCACATTTGCTAAACTTGGCATATAGCTTATGCTCCCTCAATCTGGATAGGACAATCCTCAGATGTTCTTCATGATCTGACTCATTTTCTGAATAAATCAATATGTCATCGATAAACACGACCACGAACTTATCCAGTTCGGGCATGAATACCGAGTTCATTAGGTACATAAAATAGGCTGGGGCATTTGTTAGTCCGAAAGACATAACCAAATACTCGTATAAGCCGTACCTAGTAGAGAAAGCGGTTTTAGGTATATCCTCCGGTCTGATCTTTATTTGATGGTACCCTGATCTCAAGTCAATTTTGGAGAATACCTTTGCTTTCGCTAGTTGATCGAACAAGATGTCAATGCGGGGCAATGGGTATTTGTTCTTGATGGTCACAGCATTGAGTGGTCTGTAATCTACACACATTCTTAGTGACTTATCCTTCTTTTTCACAAACAATGCTGGGCATCCCCATGGAGATGAGCTAGGTTGGATAAGACCTTTGTCCAATAGATCTTGCAATTGAACCTTGAGTTCTGCTAACTCATTGGGTGGCATTCTATAGGGCCTTCTGGATATGGGTGCGGTACCTGGCACTAATTCAATCTTAAATTCCATGTCCCTATCCGGTGGTAGACCTGGTAATTCCTCTGGAAATACATTCGGAAACTCGCAAACCACTGGAATATCACATATGGTGGTGGTTTGGATAGCACAGGCTAAATGTTGGGGTTTGAAATCGCGGGAGAGTGGAACTAGAAAAGCATTCCCTCCTGTGGGTTCTCTCAACATAATAGTACGGGTGCTAGTGTCAATAAGAACACCATGATCCTTCATCCAATTCATGCCTAAGATTACACTTATCGACAACCCCGGCAATATTATCAAATCTGTTGTGTACTCTCTCCCTTGTATCAAGATGAGTACGTTTTTGACTATCTTTTTGGTAGTAACAGTACCCCCTGCTGAACTTATGTTAAAACCCCCTTTACTTACTTCTATTATTTCTTGATCATGTCTAGATGCAAATGCTTGACTCATAAATGAATGAGAAGCTCCCGAATCAAATAAAACAACAGCGGGATGCTTGTTGACAAGAAACATACCAGCCATGACAACTTCTCCGGCGGGCACTTCCTCCACAGCGGTATAATGCACTTGTCCCTGACGTGCCCTGGCATTCACCTGCCTCTGATTGTTCTGATTTGAGTTGCTATTCCTCTTGGGGTGGGGGCACTCCTTGGACCAATGACCCTAGTTGGTTGCAGTTGAAACAAGGTTGATTACTTTTGAATCCTGGTGGAGCTGTCCTGATTGCCATTTCCTTTTGGTAAGGCAATAGTGAACGCCTTACGAAACGGTTTCTATGGCCTGTTATTCTGAGCTTTTGGTGGTGGAGGCCTGAACTTGGATGCAGGTGGACTGAATGGTGGCCTAGCTGCGATAGGCGCTTTTGACTGGAAAGATCCGGATGCACTGGCCTCATATGCCCTCTTGCGACCCTTAGCAACTGCATGCAGGTTGTTGTGGTTTTCTTGGGTCAAGGCATCACTAATAAACTCATTATACGTGGCACATCTAGAATTTGCCATGGTCTTCATTAATTTGGTACCCAAACCTCGCTTGAAACTCTCAATCTTTTTCTCTTCAGTATCCACAAAACTTGGAGCATATCTTGACAAGTTGTTGAATGCATGCATATATTCTGTGAGTGACTTGGTTCCCTGAGTGAGCCTCATAAATTCTGCTACTTTCATGCGCATCAGGCCCGGGGGAATATGGTGTCCCCTAAAAGCCTAGCTTGAACTGATCCCAGGTCACTCTCGCATCAGCAGGCAGAGACGACAGGAAGTGCGTCCACCAGATTCCTGCTGGTCCTTGCAGCTGATGAGAAGCATATTCAGCTTTCAGGTGCTCTGTGACCCTTAGCAGACGAAATTTCTGCTCGATGGTATTCAGCCACTCATCGGCCTGCAGTGGTTCCTCAGCCACCTTGAAGATCGGAGGCTTCGTGTCCAGAAACTCCTTGAATGAACTGTGCTGATTTGGCTTCGGCCCCTGGTTGCTGTGGGTGGCCACGAGCAGTGTTTTGCGCGATAAGGCGCAAGGCTTCCTCCATTGTCCTTTGGCTCCCTAGGAACTGGGTAAAGAATTCCTGAGCAGATGGTGGCTGGTGGGGGTGGCAAGTCATCCTGGTTGCCTATCCTGGCTGCTGCTAGCTCCAGCACGGGTGCGCATCATCTGTGAAGATTGCAACAATAAGTGATTATTGGTTGATGCCAAGAGGTTGCAGATGAATTAGGTACTCATGCCAAACTGAAATTACTGGAGAAAATTCTCAAAAGCACAATAAAAACAGAGGCATAATAATTCATTCTCGCAACATGACATCGCCAATTTGACCACTTATCGTGCTCATAACGCACGCAATTTAAAGCGTGATTACCGACCAAGTACTGGAATTGCATTGACGTTCAACCAAACGTGCGATTAACATTACATGATAGTCTAGTTACTAATGCCAAATTGGAACTACAGGTCCATTACATGAATAAAGGTGATACACTAGTCTCCTACTAAGTGCTAAGCGACCTAATCCTCATCATGATCACTATCGAGGTCAGACGCAGAATCATCTCCTTCCTCAGGTTCTACTTCTTCTTCAGGTGCCACTTCTTCTTCTTCTCGTACCCTTCTAGATCCATTTCTGCTGGCTCCAGGTGGTACATAAGGGTGGAGCTGATTATGCAGTAGATGAACCTCTTCATGCAGATTATCATTGTATTCCTTCCGCATTGGCCAGCTGCTGTCCTAGCTCAAACTGTCGAGCCCTCAGGACATCTTCCCTGGACCAAGCTGCATTTCGCTGGTGAGTTAACCGAGTCATTTCTTAGTGAGCCTCTCTATCTCGACATCGTGCTCCCTCTGAAGCTGACGTCGGTCTTCGTGGGCATGACCAAGAGCACCAGACACACGTCTGAGGCTACCTTCAACTCCCTCTAACACTCTCATCACTGCAAACATGGCGCTCATGGCAGGGTTATCGCTGTTCTGCCCTTCTGCTGCACCAATCTCCAAAGATCTTCCTCTTGCCTACTGCCATGAGTCAGTGGAGGGATTACCTCTTGGAAAGACTCCAACCATAGCGGCTGCCAGCTCCTGAGGAAAACGATCCATGATATCCCTCAGGATCCCAAAGGCTGCCCTGCCAGCTGCTTCTTCAGCAGTCCTGCTAGTCGACTCATAACACCAACCTGTCCACTCAGAATCGTCACCTCAGGGATGGACAATGGCCTCCACTATAACTAAGAGACCTTCTCCCAACCGCTCATTTGCCCAAAAGTAGCGGGGTTCCATTCCATCGGGATAACCTACATAGCTGAGCACTCTCCACAAGAGTGTAGGCATCCCAAACTCTCCAAGGAACGTGTGACGTTGATGGGTGCGTGGAGCAAGCTGACGGCTAGGAGCTCTGCCTCCGGTGGACTTGCGAGCAGTCTGCTTGGTGCATGCCATCTGCACCATTAACATGTACCCCTTGGTGAGACAATGCCATAATGGATAAGAGTTACATAACCGAGTAAGAATTTTATAAGGGGAGGAACCATGTAGTTTTGTGAATGGTAATTTAACATGATGCATGCTCGTTCCGTACGTCCTTACAAACTTAGGAAAAATTTGTTTCTAACGGTAGACACGGTGGCATACATACGTTCTCTCATATAGATCGTAACTAGTCGAACTACACGTTTCGTTGTTAGTGTACCTGCATAAAATTTCATTTCAGCCCTAAACCCATAATGAAATATGCAGAATGTAATTGTAAATACTTTCATATATGTATCCCCATACATATACTTCCGTATCAATCTACCCAACAATAATTTAAACCCACAATTAAATACGTACCATGTACACATGCAAGCATGCATACATAGCCGTACCAAAGCTAACTCTTCCCGACCGCACGCTCACATCTTGCGGTCATACACTCATATTACCTTGGCGTAGAGGCATTTGATCCATACATTACCACTCAAGTGAATGGCATCCATACTATAGCACGCCATATAGACAACAAAGTAAAAACCCCCATGTTAGTACTTAAATAGCCACCTAATAGTCCTTAATCTGGGCATAAGGAAAGTGATCATTGGCACACTTTAGATTTCAAATACCTATTAATTACTATTAGTTGCTAGAAAGGGTTTTGGAACACAAAAATTTTTCTTTTAAATACACTTGTGACAATTAGCGTTGAATCCTGCTCTGATACCAGCTGTCGCAGAACCGACCAATTTATAAGAATACAAGTATAATGGCAATCCGCAAGCGGTCGCACTGTCGTACTTGAACTCATATAAACCCGGTAGTCCGTCGAGTACCACGACGGGTCTCGATAAATGATTTACAACAACCAAGATCGTACTGGATTCAACATACATGCCACATATTACATACGGTTCGCAGATACTTTTCATCATCAGAGTACGAATAAAAAGTTATTACAAACTGAGTTTGGTAAACAAAGCGAAGCAAATAAGTTCGAAGATAAAGTTTCCAACATAGTTTGATACAGTGCCAAGCCAGATCACGGTCCACAAAAGCAAGGATAGGAATTACTAAAGAAGCCTACCCAGGGCTTACTCCTCATCCACAGCGGGATAGAAGCAACTCTTGCAATAACCATGATACACAGTGCCATCTGCAACAATGGGAAAATAAACCCTGAGTACGAGAAGGTACTCAGCTAGACTTACCCGTCATGAACCAGAAATAAAATGACTCCAAGGATTATGCAAGGCTGTATAAGTGGACGTAACTTGACAACATTTTGCGAAAAAGGCAATTAACCGTTGTACAATTGTGATTCTTTTATCAAGTTAATTATAACTATCCATTTCTAGATTAGCAACTATCCTATGCCAAACATGTGGTATATTATTTAGAATCATACAATAGTAACCATAGCAGGTATTGTAATTCCATATTCATTTGAACCATCATGTTTCATAATATAGTTGCTACGATGTTGGGACTAGCCAAGTTTCTCACTATCTGGGAGAGACGGCGATTCGAATCGATTTCAACCAGCTGGGAATTTATTCCTAACACAAACCCAGATCTATCAGCCACGATAGTCTTAGGTCACCTTTGGTACAACTCAGGTACACATTTCGTGGGTCCGTACCGCGCCGCACAATCTGGAACACCAGATGCCAGGATGCTCAGGCCAAGCCTGCCCTTGGGCTCAGTCTGATCGTTCCCCGGAAGGAGCGCACAATAGAACGGTTCCCGGCCTGAGTTGAATTACTCGGCTTCGCGATCGGAACGAGTTATCTGGCCAGCTAAGTGAGAGGCATGCGTTCAATCTTGTCAGAAGCGCCAACAACGGTATGGTCCTTAATCGACATAGACGGGGATAAATCCACACCCAAGACCTCCATGTCTTGTTGCTTCTCTATCGACTTCCCGTCCGGTCTCAATTTATTTTTACCACATGGTTCTGTTCCACGATAGCAGATATAGCCAACCGTGCTCCGGTATCCACCTATCTCTCGCAGGTGACAGGACATCACCCGACTTCTACCGGTCTAAGCATGGCTAAGCATATATTCGATCCTGGACCTATACTGGTTAAAGGGTTAATATCTGGACAAGGAATGTACATGCATCAAGTGGTTTCATTCAACTCTTATACCTGATGCATCAATCATAAATACGTAAGTAAACATTTGTAAATTACTGGGAGACTTATAATGCTCCAGGGCTTGCCTCGCAGAAAGGAAGTAGGGCGGTGGTCAGGGCACTCTGGAAGCTCTTCAGGGTTCTGCTCCACGCCTTCGGGAGCGGGGGCTTGCGGATTCTCCTGCGGGTTCCCTTCCTTCTGCTTCTTCGAATTCCAGCAACGTGATCTCTTCCTCCGATCCTAGATGCATGAGTATGGTATGAGTATTACGAATGCATAATGTTAACAAGTGCATCGCATTGTTTGAGTAGGTGCATATCTCTTCTCGATTACTACTTAACTATTTCTACAATGCATCGACTACACCACAACCAGCAGCTACTTGTTTCACTCATAACTGGAGTTCTACAAATTCAAAAACAGTGATCCTAGGACTTTCTGGAAAGCTTATCAAATTCTCTACAACTTTGTTATTAACCATTTTTACAGTCTACACTAGTTTCAACATGTAACTCATCACACTCTAGAATCAGTCCGGAAATGATTTAACATGCAATATAAAGTAAGAATACTTCTACTTTATGTAATCATTCCAAATTTGACAAACTAGAACCTACCAATAGTGTAAGCATACCAATTACAGTTAAGATGATATAATGGTGAAGCCCAAACTATTTATTGAATTGCCTTTATTATTTTATTTAGATATCTAGGTTAAATAAGAAATATATATCAAATGTGCTTAATAAATTCTCAAAAATTTACAGAGTCTTACTAATGCTATCAAAGGACTACTATAAAAATTTCATGTCATTTTACTAAGTAGAACATTCTATACAAAAATGATAAGGAAGCAAGGCTTGAAATAGCATAAATGGAAAATCCTATTGAAAAAGTGTCAAGCAACAGATTTCTTATTTTTCCTAACATCCATATGGTACTAGTATCACCTCCAATAAATTTCATGAATTTTAGACTCATAATTAATTATAAAAATTCATGCAAGGATTAACTATTTATAAAAGAAAAATCTATAACTATAGATCTACACATACACTGGTCCTCGAATTTTTACCCAAGCTCATGTATGACAAGAATAGCCTACCACAAAAATTTCATAATTTTTGGAGCACAGGAACTCTAGATATAAAATAAACAAATTTGAATGCATTCAAAAGCACATTTCAAATCCTTATTTAAATCTCCTAGAAATTTCTACTGTTGAAAGCCAAGAACATATTTTTACTAAATACTACACTTCCTAAGCAACACAATCATATTTATTTCACAATTTTTGGAGCTACCAAACTGAAGATACAAATTTCACAAACAAATCAAAAACTAGATTCAAATGAGTTAGCCTTCACTACTGCTGTCGGCTGACAGGTGGGACCCGCTGGTCAGGGGACCCCACGCGTCAGTGACACGGAGCAGAGCAGCGGCGCTGCTGGGCACGGCGTGCTGCGGCTCGTCGACGGCGAGCTTCGCCGACGGTGAGGTCATCATGGTATGACCTACATGACCTAGCGCGTTGATTGGTATACTTGGCCAGCCCTATCGTTGACACCCGCGACGACGGCGGGGCCATGGCCAGAACGGCGGGGATGGACCACGGTGGTACGCCGGTGGGGGCTACGATGGTTCGACCTAAAGCTAGGACGAGCACCAATGGATACAAGGAAGCTAGTGCGCGCGCTCTCGTGGCCTGAGGTGGTCGGGTTGGGCCTGGCCACGGCGACGGGGGTGGCGGAGGAGCTCCGGCGGGCGGTGTGCGGGGCTAGAGCTCACCGAGCTAGAACGCGGGCACTGGCTGGCGTAGGGAGTTGCGGGGAAGATGGCGATGCAGTTGCGGTGCGGTGATGGAGAAGCGATGGAGAAGCGGCTAGGCGCGGCTTGTGCCGTCAACGACGACGGTGGCGCTGCGGGAGCTCGACGGCTGTGCTTGCGGGTGCTGCGGACGGCGAAGGAGGAGCGAAAAAATGAAACTGAGGGCGTGGACGGGAGCGGGCGGTTGCTGGCATGATAAAGCCGCGCTCAGACGCGTCGTGGCCGGCGCGGTCAGGGCAACGGCGACGCGCGGCCAATGGGACCTCCACGCGGTGGCTCTGTTCTGAAGCTGGTCGGCCACTGTACATTCGCGATTCAGTTGATTCAGACAAGCAGCGCGATGTCTGACAGCGTGTTTTCCAATCGATTTAACTGCTAAACCGTGGCTCCAACTCATAAACCGTCTTAACAAAAATCCTAGCCCTATGTACCAGCTTCAACTTTGGTTCAAGTACCTCGTTCTAATTCGCAACAGAGATGGAGTAATATCATCACTAAGATAGGGCTGTCAGGCTGTCAGTCGAGCAAACACTTAGAAAATTTTTGAAGTGCTGAAAATAGTGAAAAGCTGATTTTTGTGAGTCCAATTCAAACATGTTAGATGCTAAATCAGTCCATGACATAAAAATAAAAGTTGTTCCTTATGTCAAACACTACAACTTTGCTTTAGTGAGCTCCTCCATGCAAGGTCCCTAACACCTAGTTCAACTTTAGTCAAACATGTCACTTTGAAATCATGATACATACACCAACCATGGCTAAATGACCAAACTAGCCTTAGCACTAAATACCAAAGTTGTTCCTAATGATATCCTAAGCATGTTTAAACAATTTGCAAGGTCATTTAAGCATTTCATGTAGTAGTCACTCATATAGCTATTCAGGTCAACACATGAAATATCACTTAAGTGCTTGATCATGAAATGTGGCCTTCATGAACAAGGTTCCTTTTGTTAACCTAAGTGTAGCTAAGGTGTTTTAGTGACTAGCACTACCCACTTGCATTCATTTGCACATGATCACATGCATATGTTCTAAGAAACACGAGATAACAAGCAATGTTTCATATGTTTCGATCAAATGTTTCAATTGTAAATGATGATTTATGAATGCTTGATGCTCATGCTCATGTTATGCAAGTCAAGTTATGCAAGGCTAACACCCGAGGTGTTACAATTGATGCTCTCCACACACTCCTTCATGAATTTCACCCATCAAGCTTTTCAATTCATCACTGCTAACACATCTGAGTAAAACTCCATCTATAGTTCGATAATATAATTCATCATCGAGGAGCACATACTTGGTAGCTTGGAACCTTATACGTCTTTCAACCTTTTTATATGGATCCTTTAAATAATCGACAATCTCCTTTCTCTAGTCATCGGTATCGACCGCCGATGTTAGCACTTCCTAAATAGGCTGATACCCTGAAGCATGCTGAGCTAGTCGATTAGCCTCTTTATTATGCAGTCGAGAAATATGTTCAAGACAAAAATCTCTAAACCCTTTCAACAATTGCAAACATCTTTCATAATACAAAATTAAAACTTCACTTCGGCATTCATAAATCTCAGCCAATTGATTTATAACTAGCATAGAATCACCAAAGATTTCAATAGCATCGGCACGTATCTACTTCAGCAATTCTAACCCTTTTATCAAGGCTTGGTATTCAGCCTGATTGTTTATCGATGTAGCAACAATCAGCAATGAAAACTCATACTTCCTTCCTTGAGGTGAAATCAACACAATGCCGATACCTGCTCCTTCACCACATGTGGACCCATCGAAGAAAACTGTCCAAGGAGCAACCTCCAGAGAGTCCACTGTATTACAATGCTGAGTGACAAAATCAGCCATAACCTGCCCCTTAACTGCCTTAGTCGATTCGTAACATAGTTCAAATTCTAATAATGCTAAAATCCACTTGCCGATTCTACCACTTAATATCGGCATCGACAGCATATACTTGACTATGTCGTCTTTGTATATGACCGTACATTCGGTAGATAACAAATAATGTCTTAATTTGACACAAGAAAAGTATAAACATAGACATAATTTTTCAATGGCCGAATACCTTGTCTCAGCATCCACTAATCTTCTGCTCAAATAATAAATAACATGTTCTTTCCCTTCAAATTCTTGAATAAGAGCTGAACCGATAGCGGTATCATTAGTTAACAAATACAACCTGAAAGGTTTCCCGTGTTGAGGTGGAACTAGCACTGGAGGATTTGTTAAATATTTCTTAATTTCATCTAGGGCTAACTGCTGCTCAGCTCCCCATACAAATTCCTGATTGGCTTTCAATTTAAGTAATGGACTAAAAGCCTTGATCTTACCGACAGATTAGATATGAATCTTCTAATGAAATTAATCTTACCGATCAAAGATTGCAATTCGGTTTTATTGGCAGGAGCAACCACCTTGTTAATTGCATCAATAGACTTCCTACTGATTTCGATGCCCCGCTGATGCACCATAAAACCCAAGAATTGACCTGCTGATACACCAAATGCACATTTATTAGGATTCATCTACAATCCATGCTTCCTTGTGCACTCTAGTATTTTTCGTAGATCGGCTAGATGTTTTGTGATATCTTCAGACTTAATCACTACATCATCAATGTAGATCTCCACTAATGTGCCGATGTATTCATGAAAAATAAAGTTCATAGCTCTTTGATAAGTAGCGCTGGCATTTTTCAAACCAAATGTCATGACTATCCACTCAAACAACCCTACATGACCTGGACATCTGAAAGCAGTATTGGGAATATCTTCTTCAGCCATGAATATTTAATTGTAACCTGCATTACCATCCATGAAGCTAATAATTTTATGTCCGGCTGTAGCATCAATCAACAAATCAGCAATCGGCATTGGATAGCCATCCATCGGTGTGGCTTTGTTAAGATTCCTGAAATCAATATAAACACGAAGTTTTCCATTTTTCTTATAAACAGGAACCACATTAGAGATCCACTCTGCATATCGACACTGCTGAATAAACTTCACCTCAATTAATTTAGTTATTTCAGCCTTAATGTCAGGAAGTATATTAGGGTTGCATCGGCGCGCTGGCTGCTGATGTGGCCGAAATCCAGATTTGATAGGTAACCGATGTTCAACTATCGATCGGTCTAATCCAGGCATCTCAGTATAATCCCAAACAAAACAATCTTTATACTCTTTTAACAAATCAGTTATTTGCTGCTTACACTTGGAATCTAACTTAGCACTAATAAAAGTAGGTCTTGGTCTATCGCCATCACCAATATCTACTTCTACTAAATCATCTGCCGATGTGAACCCTTAACCTAATTTTCCATCATCGGCAAACCTATCCATTAAAACTCTTCTTCGGAACCGACTGCTTGGATCGGTGGAATTTCATAATCAGCCACTCTAAAGAATTCTTTTTCCCAAACTTCTCCTGATATGCATTTAGTTCACTCATAAGTATCTGATTCTGCCGATGCGATGATATAAGAAGAATCACCAGGGACAAACTCAATCTTATCCCCAATCCACTGTACGAGGCATTGATGCATTGTAGAAGGAACATGACAATTTGCATGAATCCAATCCCTCCCTAGAAGCAGATTATATGCACCCTTGCCATTAATAACAAAGAACGTCGTCGGCAAGGTTTTGCTGCCGATAGTCAATTCAACGCATACTGCCCCTTTAGTCGGTGACACATTGCCTTCAAAATCCTTCAGCATCATATCGGTTTTGGCCAAGTCTTGATCTCCCTTACCAAGTTTCCGATACATCACGTAAGGCATAATATTAATCGCAGCCCCTCCGTCGATAAGTATCTTAGATACAGGCTGCCCATCAACTCTGCCTTTCACAAACAAAGCCTTAAGATGCTGTCTCTCGTCATCAGTAGGTTTCTAAAAAACAACCATCATTGGATCTAGTGTCAACTGAGCTACTTGATCAGAGAGAACAACTTCTTCCTCATTATCAGATAGTGCCAAAAACTCCATCGGCAACATGAATACCATATTAACATCTACCGATGGACCCTTATTTTTGTGTTTTACCTGCCACTGCTGATGACCAGACCTCTCATTGGAGGAATTTTTCTCTCAGTATAAATCCTCTTGATGCTCACGTTGCATCCTTCTTTTCTGTGTCTTTGTCAGACCCTCCGGGCACCATCGAGGAAACTTGGTCTTCCAAACCGGCTGATAATAGGTCCTAGTTGATTCTACACGGCATATATTAGGGTCCCTATAGAATATTTCTTCATCGGGAACTCTTGCATTTGCCATCTCCTCAAGCTCCTCTTGATTCCTTGGAAAATATCCAGCGCGTTTACCAAGCCTTTCATGTACACTAAGTCTACCCCCCAGCCGATCATGCACTGATACTCTGCCTTTGATCAGCTCATTGATAAATAAACCCTGATTGCCAGGTTGCAACCTCCTTTCTGACCGATTGACCCCATAATAACCATTGCACTCAGGGCAATTTTCAACAGTTGGCAATTTAATACCTTCTTCCCAGCAAAGGATGAAAAACGGGCACCTCCAATGATTTTTATGTCGATACCATTCTTCCCGATGTCTCTCTTCTTGCTGTTGTTGATATCGGTCCTTACGCTGACGCCAACCCTCCTGCTGCCTTCGATGGGTAATCACAATGCCAGGCCGAGGAGGGTTTTTGGAACTACTGCTTTCTCCCAGCAAACCCTTACTTTTTGCATCATCGGTAGTTATCCGATGTTGAGGATCCACTGATGCATTTTTCTCAGCAGCCTCTGACGTCAATACCTTGGTCTTCCCTTTGGCCTCTAACATATTTGCTAGAAAAGGGTGTTGATCAATTTTCATCGGCTTCTGGGCCTTGGAAGTACCAAACTTAATTCTCCCAGATTCAATAGCTGATTGTAACTGTTGCCTGAACACCTTGCACTCATTTGTACTGTGTGAAGTTGCATTGTGCCATTTGCAGTACAAAATCTTCTTCAACTCTTCTGCCGATGGGATCACATGATTAGGTGACAGCTTAATTTGGCCCTCTTGAAGCAGAAGATCGAATATCTTGTCGGCCTTGGTGATATCAAAGGTAAAATTTTCTGGTTCTTTCTGACCAAAGGGACAAGATATCGGCTTTTTATTCTTAACCCACTCAGCTAAGCCGATAACTGGTTCTTCATCAGAATCAGAATCTCCTACTTCTTCAACAAATGATACTTTTTTACTCCAATTCTTTTTAGGTTCAAAAACCCTAGTATCTTGATCAGAGATCCTTTACATAAGATGATTGAGGCTTTCAAACTCCTGAGAAGCATATCTGTCTTTAAGATGTGGCAATAACCCTTGGAAAGCTAGATCGGCAAGCTGCCGATCATCCAGCACCAGATTGTAGCACTTATTTTTTACATCTCGTAGCCTTTGCACAAAGCTTTCTACCGATTCATCATTACGCTGTCTCAATTTTACTAAATCGGTAAGCTTCTTTTCATGGATTCCAGCAAATAAATACTTATGAAATTATTTTTCTAGATCAACCCAAGTAATAATAGAATTTGGTGGTAATGAAATGAACCATGTAAATGCCGATCCAGACAAAGATGATGAAAATAATCGAACTCTTAATTCATCTCTGCTAGCTGTCTCTCCACATTGAATAATGAAGCGATTGACGTGTTCCATTGTTGATGTATCATCTTGCCTAGAGAATTTAGTGAAATCTGGTACCTTGTACCGATTTGGGAGAGTAATTAAATCATATGTAGGAGGGTATGGAGTCCGATAAGAATAAGTATTGACCTTGGGCTTTATCCCAAACTGATCCTTCATAATTTCTGCTATCTTATCGGCCCAAAAAGCATCAGCTTCCTGCTGACGAACTGGCTGAATTTCTACGGGAGGTGCCTGCTGATATCCCTCCACATATCTTTGTGGCCCACGATCTCCAGCAATTGGCATATTTACCGTTACTTGTGGTCCATTAACCTGTTAGAAAGGATTCATCGGCTGAGCTGCCGATGCTTGATTCTGGAAACCAGCTTGCATATGATCTTGTTGAATCCCTGCAACCTACTAATTTTGCTGAACTGTATGTTGAACAGGTAACTGTCCTGACCAACCATTGTTAGAACTCATCGGTACAAAACTTACCGATGGCTGGTAATTTGCTGACATTGTTGGATAATTATAACCAGCTTGAGGCATGAACTGAATCCCAGTTTGACTCATAGCAGGGGCTTTCTGCTGCATCAGTAGTAAGCTTGCCGATGGACTTGAATTGGGTGTTTGAACCAAAGGCATCTGGAAACCTCCTGGAGTTGGTTGCACAGTAGTTGCTGTGGCATATTGAGGCACTTGAGCCATCGGCGAAATAGCCGAGGGTATAGGAGCTTTTCCTACTGCATCAAACACTTGAGGTAACCCAGGATTGAAAGCAGATGACTCCAAAGGCATACCATATCCCCACCAATTAGCAGGAATCTGGCTATTCTGAGACACAGGGCCTGACATAGATGATGCCGATAGATCTGTATTAAGCTAAACTCGTCCTCCTGGTAGTACCAGATCTGATCGTATCGGTGTAGATTGAATATTAGGTAAGCTTGCTGATATTGGAGAAGTAACTTCTGTACCCACAATGGTTGAGGGAGCCAATGGAGTTTTGACAGATGTCAGCTCTGGTTGGTGATAGGTAGGCCCAACATAATGCGGTGACGCTTGTCCTTCTTTGAGAGTTCAAACCACAGCATTATGAACAGTATTGGATAGCACATTGGAATGATTAATCAAAGCATGATTTACTGCAGAATTAACCATCTCTTGAAGTTTACCAGGATTGGAATCAAAGGTAACCTGCCGAGGCAATGGCAAATCTTGCTTCTGGATGACTTGTCCACTCTTGTTCAGGCTAAATGATTTTAGACAAAGCTGCCTGTATTCTTCTACAGCCTTTTCCATAGCCTACCTCTGCTCTTCCTTAAGATCTTCTTCTGATACCGCGATAATGTTCCCTGAATCGATCTCGGAATTGAACATATTGATCGGATTGATTGGTCCCACTAGGCGTGCCAAAAGATGTGTTGATGCAAAAGTGGATCTGCAAACACAAAGGGCTAATACCCGAATCGATATCCAAAGCATGCCAGTTGATTTGACCTGTTAATCGACAAGGATGAAGATATGAGCACTTTGGTCCTGACAACAGCGATACGCCCAGAAGTCATAGCCAAGAGGTACTCACATAGAACTCAAGAATCGCCGAAGGTCACACTGAAGCTATGCAACTCGCCAAATCAATGAGAACTCGTAAAAAGGAAAAATATGCAAATTGATGAAGTCGCTGAAAAGTAAGTAGATGCAAATAGGAGTAAAAATTGGTTTTGATATTGATTGATTCTTTATTACATTGCCCCTCAATCTATATTTATACCCTGATCTAAAGAGACATAACCAAATACAACTAGGACACCAAGTCCATATCTAAGGAAACACATGACTCTTACATGAATCATACTCTAACAAATATAGAAAAGGAAATCAACTCCTATCTATTTCCCTGTCCGCCTCAATTACGATGGAAATCTCACTGACCTCCTTTCCATCGGCATACTTCCTATTTCATTGGTAGTAGTCTTCAAGCCTTCCTTTATCGGCATCGACAATAACATCTCCAACCTTATCGGCAATGCCCGAGTCTAAATCAACCTTTCCATCGATCACCACCATTCATCGGCAACCATCTTTACAAGCTGATTTTCATCGGCTGTCAGCGTATACAGTAACTTTCCTCCTGCCGATTAGCCTACTCTGATCATTTTGACACATGCAAAAAATGGTGTCAACAGTTTACCAATGAACTTAGCCTTCACACCATTTGTACCCTTAGTAAGCACATAGAAAGAATTAATCTTAATTGAGGTTACATTAGCATTTTTGCTTTTGTTCTTGCATTCATGTTCTACATGACCAACTTGCTTGCAACTAGTGCAAAACTGACCATTGTTCTTCACAAAATTAGTCTTGTGAGGAGCAAAGGCCGCCTTGCCTTTCTTGGGGGTATAGCCCAATCCCTCTTTGTAGAGAGAAGCTCTTTGGATACCCAAGCACATAAGCAAGCGGTCCTCACCACCATAGGCCTTAGCCAAGGTGTGAGTGAGCTTATTGGCCTCCTTCTTGAGGGTCTCATTCTCAACCATTAGTGAGGCATCACAAGTGAAACCATCACTACTAGATGAGGTGGAAGTAGAAGTACTACAAGAAGGGTTAGCGGGAGCAACAATGATAGACATAGATAATGATTCATCAATTATATCACAAGTTAAGCCTACATCACAAGTTTCAACATGCTTCTTTTTATTTTGTTCATTAAGCAAAGAGGAATGAGCTTTTTCAGGCTTCTTGTGAGCCTTGCCAAGCTTCTCATAGGCTTCCTCTAGCCTCTCATGAGATGCATTGAGCTCATCAAAGGCTTGCTTATAGGGTTTTAGTTCCTTACGTCAGCTTTTGCATTCCCTTCTCTTAATGCCAAAGTGTTCTTTAACATCTTCTAGCATGTCAAATAGTTCATCTTTAGTAGGTTCATCATCATCACTATCACTATCATTTTCATTTTCATTATCATGTTCCTCATCACTTCCATCATCACAAATTTGTACCTTAGTGGCCTTAGCCATGAAGCATGATAGAGTGTCAAAGAGAGAAGGCTTCTCATTAATAGCAATGCTTGCAAGTGCCTTCTTCTTGGTGGCCTTGTCATCATCACTATCATCATCATCACTTGAGGAAGCATCACTATCCCAAGTGACCACATATGAACCACCTTTGTTCTTCTTGAGGGTCATCTTGTCCTTCTTCTCTTTCTTTTCCTTCTTGTCCTTCTTCATGTTCTTCTTGTCATCATCTTTGTCACTATTGTATGGGCATTGAGCAACAAGATGATCTTTGCTTCCATAATTGAAGCACCTTCTTGACTCTTCCTTGTTCTTGGATGAAGATTTCTTCCTTCTAGCATGGTAGCTCTTCTTCATCATGAACTTGTCAAATATCTTGACAAAGAGAGCCATCTTCTCATCATCATCATCATCCCATGAGCCATCATCTTCACTTGATGTTTCTTGCTTTGCCTTGCCCTTAGATGATGTGGCCTTGAATGCCACACTCTTCTTCTTCTCATCTTTCTTCTCCTTCTTTTCTTCCTTCTCATCATCACCTCTATATGTATCATTGGTCATAATATCTCCCAACACTTGGTTTAGTGTCATGGTGTCCAAACCACTCCTCACTAGAATAGTGACCAATGTGCCATATCTTGAAGGCAAACATCTCAAGAACTTGTGGGAGAAGTCCTTGTCCTTCACCTCTTCTCCAAGTGCTTTGAGATCATTGACAAGCACTTGAAGCCTATGAAACATCTCTGGCACACTCTCATCCTCCTTCATCTTGAAGCTTACAAATTTATCTTTGAGAATGTATGCCTTTGCACCCTTCATGGCTTGAGTGCCCTCAAATGATTCCTCCAATTTCTTCCATGCCTCATGAGCTCTCTCAATGTTCTTGATTTGCTCAAAAGTTCTCTCATCCAAAGCATCATGGATGGCACTAAGAGCAATGTCATTATTTTGGAGTAGCATTTCTTTGGAGGCGGTGGGAGCCTCTTCATCTTCAATCTCAATCTTTATCTCTACCACCTACCAAACCTTCCTTTTGATTGACTTGATATAAGTTGTCATCTTAGCTTTCCAATAGGGATAATTTGAGCCATCAAATTGGGGTGGCTTCTTGATGTTGTTGATTTGAGCCATTTTTACATCGAAGGTTGTTAAGCCTCAAATCATGGTGACCTCGGCTCTCATACCACTTGAAAGGTCCTAATGTCTAGAGGGGGTGAATAGCCTATTAAAAATTTCTACAACAACACTTAGCAAACCGGTTAGACAATTATGAGGCGAAGCAAGTGTTGCGCTAGCCTACCAAAAAAATGCAAGCCACCTACCACAATTCTAGTTTCTATAAATTCTAACCACACAATGACTATGGCACTACACTAAGTTAGTGTGCTCTCAAAGGTTAACTAAAGAGCCATACTAATCAAACTAACAAACTCTCACAACTAGCTACATTAAAGAGCTTGATAACTAGTTTGCAGTAATGTAAAGAGAGAGAGCAAGATAATTATACTGCCGTGTTGAGGAAAGAACCAATCAATCACAAGAATGAAAACTAATCACATTGAAATCAAATGATGACACAATGATTTTTTATCGAGGTTCACTTGCTTGCCAGCAAGCTAGTCCTCGTTGTGGTGATTCACTCACTTGGAGGTTTACGCGCTATTTGGCATCACATGCCAAACCCTCAATAGGGTGCCGCACAACCAACACAAGATGAGGATCACACAATCCATGAGCAATTCACTAGAGTACCTTTTGGCTCTCCACCGGGGAAAGGTCAAGAACCCCTCATAATCACCACGATCGGAGCTGAAGACAATCACCAACCTTCGCTCGATGCTCCTCACTGCTCCAAGCCGTCTAGGTGGTGGCAACCACCAAGAGTAACAAGCAAATCCCACAACAAAACACGAACACCAAGTGCCTCTAGATGCAAACACTCAAGCAATGCACTTGAATTCTCTCCCAATCTCACAAAGATGTTGAATCAATGATGGAGATGAGTGAGAGGGCTTTGGCTAAGCTCACAAGGTTGCTATGTCAATGCAAATGGCCAAGAGAGTGAGCTTGAACCATTCATGGGGCTTAAATAGAAGCCCCCATGAAAAAGAGCCATTGTACCCCTTCACTGGGCACAACATAGGGCGACTGAACGTGCCGGTCAGATTGACCAGATGCTGGACCTTAGCGTCCGGTCATGTAATGTATGCCACGTGGCCCCTGCCTCAAATGCTATTTGCCTAATCTTCAATGGTCAAGTGATGACCGAACGCTTCAACACCAACATTCGGTCGTTTCCAGTAAGCTATGAGGAACGAGAAATCCCGACCGGACACGTCCGGCCATGCTTGATCGGACCCACCCAGCGTCCGGTCAGTCAGTGACTCTTCTGTGCGTGCCACACCAGTGCGACTGGACGTTCCATGCCAATGTCTGGTCACTTTCAATGCCAGCGTTCGGTCGAAGACCGACGCTTGCATGTTTTCTACTGCCACTGATCGGGCGTGCTGATCCTACCGAGACCAGCATCCGGTCACTACGTGACCTGCGTGACTAACTCCCTTTCAACTCTATCTTCTTCACCCTTACTCAAATGTGCCAACCACCAAGTGTATCACCTTGTGCACATGTGTTAGCATATTTTCACAAACATTTTCAAGGGTGTTAGCACTCCACTAGATCCTAAATGCATATGCAATGAGTTAGAGCATCTAGTGGCACTTTGGTAACCACATTTTGATATGAGTTTCACCCATCTTAATAGTATGGCTATCGAACCTAAATGCGATCATACTCTCTAAGTGTCTCGATCACCAAAACAAAATGGCTCCTACCATTTATACCTTTGCCATGAGCCTTTTATTTTCTCTTTCTTCTTTTTAAGTCTAAGCACTTGATCATCACCATGGCATCACCATCATCATGTTATGATCTTCATTTGCTTTACCACTTGGAATGTGCTACCTATCTCATGATCACTTGATAAACTAGGTTAGCACTTAGGGTTTCATCAATTCACCAAAACCAAACTAGGGCTTTCAAGCGCTTTGCTGATCTCTCATTTGGTCCTCCCGTTCCATCTGTCCTTTCCTTGCCTCACTCGAGATCCATATGTTGCAGTCCTCCTTCAAAGAGGGCAACAAGTGGTTAGCTTAGTCAATCCTTTGGCGTGGCTGAGCTACTATTGGGGTCACTCAGGATAAAGGAGGTAGTGACAAAGGCAAGCAAAGCAAGAAGGTCAGGATGATAGGACTTATCTTGGTTTTTATTGTTGGAGAGGTAGGCCGGTGAAGGAGGTTGATAGGTTGGTACTGGCTCGAGAGGCAACACTTCTAGGTGGATGGCTCGGTGGTGGTGTTCCCTCATGGGGGAAGGTCTGAACTCACATTGATCGAGTCAACCTCTTCTATGTGGCTGAGCGCCTGGATGGAGGGGCCAGTCAGGCCTTCAGAACTGCCAGGAGCCTTGGCTACCAATGCTCGGTTGGTCGAGCACTGCTGCTGCCTTGGCTACTTCCTTTACCGATACCTTTCCTACGTCATGGCTGGGGCCATCGAGAGCACCGAGGGAGATCAATGTGGCCGCTTGGGTGATGCATTCCTTCTTGTAGTGGTAGGCCTATTTAAAGCTACCCTTGAGGTGATGACCCCTTGGGGTTGGGCATCTTCATCTTCAAATAGGTGTAGTTAGGGATGACCATGAACTTGGTGAAGCATGGCCAACCTAGGAGAGCATGGTAGATGCCGAGGAAGTCGACCACCTCAAAGTTGAGCGGTTCTTTGTAGAAGTTGTCTGGCTAGCCGAAGGTGATGTTGAGCTAGATGTGCTTGAGGGGCATGGCTTCCTTCCCTAGGATGATCCCATAGAACGGTGCCTTGTTAGGGCGCAGGCTGCTGCTACCCCCATCCATCAGCACCTTGGTGAGGCACGTTGTAACACCTTTGGTGTTACAAGCTCGCTTAACACTAAGATTATGGTTGGATAAATAGATCTATTAATATAGTGAGTAGTTACTTAAATGTGCTAATGAAATCTTAACAAGAAAATACGAGAAGCAGTTTACTGGTTGGCACGAAAAACAATTTTTATAAACAAAAATAAAATATAACTCATAATTGGTACTTCAATAAAAATTAAAGTGCAAGTTTAGTAGATAAAAATGCAACCATTGATTTGGCGAATAGATGTTGTTCCATGGTATTTCTAATGGCTCAAAAATCGAATTAGAAATTAAAATTTGCCCTTTTCGTTGAATCGGCAAAAATTCGAAGTGGTGTTGAAAGTTCCATGGTATAAAGTGTGTGCTATGCCATGAAATGGTTGTTGGTGAAATTTGGTAAATTTTTGACCATTTAAAAATTTGACCAAAAGTGTTTGGAGTGCTAGTTCTCACTGGAACCTCGAATTCTTTTAAGTAGCAAATGATAGTAGACAATGCCATTTTGGTATTCGATTTCCAATAAAAATGGATAAGCACTACATCTATGTTTTCGCACGATCGATTGCAGTTAGGTGTATACTAGGACGTGGTACAGGTCATGGTTACGTTAGAGTTATGATGCTCACACAAATATTGACCGAACTTCGCTAGAGTGCGTTGAGGGCATGTCGTTGGCGTTCTATTCGTGAACCGGCAACTTTAGCAAGCGATCTCAGCCGCTCACCTCAACTACCTCACCCCGCTGGCTCCCAGCCATTCATCCCACCTACTGAGCTACTATCCTTGCCTCTGCTCTCTCTCACTCTCCCAGTCTCTGCCTTTCTTGTCTCTGCCTACCTTACTTGTCTATGTCTACCTCTATTTGCTTCTGTCTGCCTCTATTGAGCCGAGCAACCACCGTGGTCACATGCCGCCATGCCGCGCCTCATGCCCACCTGTCACTAGCCCTCCCCTTGCGAGCGTCAGCACATGTGAGCCCCATGGTCCCACGTTGGACTACAGCCCTCAGTGCCGCCCCTCCCTTCCTTGCTCCTCACTGCCATGTCCATCGCCGCTGTGTCCGCGGATGGGCTCCTCGCGTGGGCCAATGAGGTTGAGTGCTGGTACGACTTTGCCATCATGGCCACTTGCCTCGAGACCACGCTGCACCCCCACGCCGCCGTTCTCCTCCCTCTCACCAGAGCCTGCATGCGGCTCTACCTCACCTTGCTCCTCCTCACACCCCATGGCTCCTCCCATGCCCCACACATCAGTGCCCCCGCCGCCACCAAGGCACACCTCAAGCACGATGCTCATCCTCTCCCCGCTCCCCTCTATGCTGCTGTGGCTCAAGCTATTTGTCTAGCCCACCTCATGGGCACCTACGCTGTCCTAGGGGGCATCCACTACCGTGCCCCACCATCACCCCATGGCTGCCACATGCGTGCGTGGCTAGGGTGTCATGTGCCGCCTCTGGCCATGCCGCTGGCGCCCGCATGCACGGCCGGGTCCACTGCTGCTCCTATGTCACCTGGCCGCCGCCCTCTGACAGAAATCAGCCAGATCTGACCCTCCTCTGTTGCTCTACTACTCCATAGGAAGAAGCAAAGGTGAGAAAATTGAAATAGAAGCTTTTCTAGGGATCCCTACGTAAATTGCGTGACTTTAATGAATAGTGTATCACAGCGCTTGTGGATTTCGGGTTGCATAGAGAAAAGCACGGGGTTCTTTCTAAAAAATGCATGCCCATGTCTGGGTCATGCCATGTGAGCCGTCCAATTAGGTCGCTCGCCCTATGCCTCCACGGCCGCGGCCTACTCGGCGCTCTGCCTGGGCCTAGTGCCACGCCCCTCTAGGCCTTGGCCACGTGGGCCGCCGCTGGCCATGGGCCGCTGCCGCATGTGCACTGATGGGCCACCTGGCTGGCTGGTTAGGCCGCGTGTGCCTGGGCCTCTTGGCCGCTCAGCGTGGGCCGCGCTGGCCGAAGCCGGCCTAGGTGCCCTTTTCTTTTTCTAGTTTTTGTTTAAAATGGTTGAAACTTGTAAAATTCATAATAAATCAAATAAAAAGCATAAAATGACAAATCCAATTTTGTTGAACTCTACACAGATTGTACTACACTATGAACACATAAAATCATATGCTTTAGTGCAAAATAATTGTCTTAAAAATTACTCTAGTGTTTGTTGTAATTAATTTAAATAGTTCTTATGCTCCAAATGCTATGAAATTTTTATAGTAGCATAACTTTGCTTTGTTTGTACTCTAGTAAAAATTTTATGTTCATTAGGTACTGGATGACTGGAGTATTAATTTAGCTTGTGAATAGTAGTTTAATGCTTGAAATAAAATTAAAAGAAAATAGAAATATAAAATGTATGTCCTTAGAATATTATTACTACAATAGTACTTTAGGACACTTGTTAACACCTTGGAATTGTATAACTAAAAACACTTATTGGGAAATGACATATTTCTTGATGATGTTGATACGTAGATTAGTACGTTAGTCATTAGAGCTAGCTTGTTAGTTCGTAGTATGTACTCTGTGTTAAGAGTTGTTGTTGCCTTGTTAATTAACTGTTGCATCATCTTTGCATCGCCCCTAATGGAATAGGGATGATGATGGATTGTGGAGTCATCTGGAGTAGCGGAAAAGATGGTGTCTCGATGATCATGTCACCAAGATGGAATACGAACTTTTGGCTATATTTTACCCAGGCAAGCCCCGATGCATAACCCCTGTTTTTCTACACTTAAAATTATATTTGTGCATTAAGTTTTAAGGAGTTGAATGAAACCCACTTGCATATATATATCTTATCCTACGAGTCTTACTAGTATGACAGGATCGTGTAGATTGTTATGCTACAGGACTCCGATAGAAGTTGAGTGATTGCCTGTCACTCACGAGAGATTAGAAATATATTATTGTTGTTACTACACTATCATCACTCATGGGAAAATGGTAAAAGGAAAATGGAGACCGGGTAGGGATATGGTTTGGGTATTGGTGGGTGTAAGAGGTTGTATCCTGCGACCAACGGAGCATAGCTTGGTGACACTGTTTCCCTATATATGTCAGTTAAGAACCAGCCATTGCATTGGACTCTAGGCAAGTCACAGGCTTATTATCCCGAGCACATACTTGGGTATGGGCATAGGAAAGACTTGTTACTCTCTTATCATGTAACACCCCGACCTAGGGCTTAATAGGATTAATAGGATACTCATACCAACAAGTTGCAACTTCTTTTTCGAAAGCCCATCTCTAAAGAACTCTAAGGTTAAGCGTGCTTGGTCTAGAGCAATTTTAGGATGGGTGACCGACCGGGAAGTCCTTCCCGGGTGCGCATGAGTGAGGACAAAGTGCGCAGAAAAGACTTGTGTGGGTCTGTGAGGGCAGTCGATGTCCTAGAAAAGCTACTAGATGTAAGCGGGCCTGGCCTTGTAGATGCGGGACGTTACAGACTTCGTTTGTAGAGTTTGCCCTCTACAAGAACGAAGGACTTGACACGTCGTGCGAGCCGTCGGGCTTCTATCTTGTCAGCCGGTAGTATGTCATGGAGGAGGTAGTTGAGGTAAAGCTTTCTCCAGTCAACGGGAGGGTCGGACTCCACTGCTTGGTCCTCTTCAAGCTCCATGACCTCAGGGTCAGGCGGAGCAGTTGGCGGATTGGCCCCGGAGGTCAGACTAGAAGGGCCATCATCGGCTTGTCCCAACCCCGCGTAGCGTACCGAGGGTTTGTGTTGATCACTGGCAAAGACGCCTGCTGGGACTGGCTCTTGGCCTGATGCTACTTTTGCGAGCGTGTTAGCCGCTTCGTTGAGGCACCTGGGGATGTGATTGAGTTCAAGGCCGTCAAATTTGTCCTCCAGATGTCGGACCTCTTGACAGTATGCCTCCATCTTGGTGTCATGGCAGCATGACTCTTTCATGACCTAGTTGACGACCAGCTGAGAGTCACCCCTGACGTCGAGGCATCGGATGCCCAGCTCGATGGCGATTCGTAGGCCGTTGATGAGCGCTTCGTATTTGTTGACACCGTTTTTTACACGTGTCAAAATAATCGGAGTGGACTAATCGGCAAGGGGAAAGTTATTGAATACTTTGATAACCAATGAAAGCTAGTTTGTAAAGATGGTTGCCGATAGCTGGTGATGGTCGATATAAAGGTTGATTTGGACTCGGGCGTTGCTGATGAGGTTGGAGGTGTTATTGTCGATGCCGATGAAGGAAGACTTGAAGATTACTGCCGATGAAACAGGGAGTATGCCGATGAAGGAAGACTTGAAGACTACTGCTGATGAAACAGGGAGTATGCCGATGAAGGAAGACTTGAAGACTACTGCCGATGAAATAGGGAGTATGCCGATGGGAAGGAGGACAGTGAGATTTCCATCGTAATTGAGGCGGACAGGGAAATAGATAGGAGTTGATTTTCTTTTCTGTATTTGTTAGGTTATGATTCATGTAAGAGTCACGTGTTTCCTTAGATATGGGATTGGTGTCCTAGTTGTGTTTGGTTGTGTCTCTTTAGATCAGGGTATAAATATGGAGTAAGGGGCAATGTAATATATATATCAATCAATATCAAAACCAACTTTTACTCCTATTTGCATCTACTTACTTTTCGGCGACTTCGTCAATTTGCATATTTTTCCTTTTTACGAGTTCTCATTGATTCGGCGAGCTGCATCACTTCAGTGCGACCTTCGGCGATTCTCGAGTTCCGCGTGAGCACCTCTTGGCCGTGACTTCCGGGCGTATCGCTGTTGTCAGGACCAAAGTGTTCGTATCTTCATCCTTGTCGATTAACAGGTCAAATCGACTGGCACGCTTTGGATATCGATTCGGGTATTAGCCCTTTGTGTTTGCAGATCACTTTTGCATCAACACATCTTTTGGCACGCTCGGTGGGACAAATCAATCAATATGTTCAATTCCGAGATCGATCCAGGGAACATTATCGCAGTATCAGAAGAAGATCTCAAGGAAGAACAGAGGCAGGCTATGGAAAAGGCTGTAGAAGAATACAAGCAGCTTTGTCTGAGATCGTTTAGCTTGAACAAGAGTGGACAAGTCATCCAGAAGCAAGATTTGCCGTTGCCTCGGCAGGTTACCTTTGACTCCAATCCTGGTAAACTTCAAGAGATGGTTAATTCTGCAGTAAATCATGCTTTGATTAATCATTCCAATGTGCTGTCCAATACTGTTCATAATGCTGTGGTTCGAACTCTCAAAGAAGGACAAGCGGCACCACATTACGTTGGGCCTGCCTATCATCAACCAGAGCCGGCATCTGTCAAAACTCCATCGGCTCCTTCGGCCGTTGTGGGTATAGAAGTTACTTCCCCTCCAGTATTGGCAGGCTCACCTAATATTCAATCTACACCGATACAATCAGATCAGGTGTTACCAGGAGGGCGAGTTTAGCTTAATACAGATCTATTGGCATCAGCTATGTCAGGCCCTGTGTCTCAGAATAGCCAGATTCCTATTAATTGGTGGGGATATGGCATGCCTCCAGAGTCATCTGCTTTCAATCCTAGATTACCTCAAGTGTTTGATGCAGTAGGAAGAGCGCCTATATCATCGGCCGTTTCGCCGATGGCTCAAGTGCCTCAATATGCCGTGACTACTTCTGCGCAACCAACTCCAGGAGGTTTCTAGATGCCTATGGTTCAAACATTCAATTCAAGTCCATCGGCGAGCTTACTGCCGATGCAGCAGAAAGCCCTTGCTATGAGTCAAACTGGGGTTCAGTTCATGCCTCAAACCAGTTATAATTATCCAACAATATCAGCAAATTACCAGCCATCGGTAAGTTTTGTACCGATGAGTTCTAATAATGATTGGTCAGGACAGTTACCTGTTCAACATACAGTTCAGCGAAATCAGCAGGTTGCAGGGATTCAACAAGGTCATATGCAAGCTGGTTTCCAGAATCAACCATCGGCAGCCCAGCCGATGAATCCTTTCCAACAGGTTAATGGACCACAAGTAACGGCAAATATGCCGATTGCTGGAGATCGTGGGCCACAAAGATATGTGGAGGGATGTCAGCAGGCACCTCCTGTAGAAATTCAACCAGTTCGTCAGCAGGAGGCTGATGCTTTTTGGGCCGATAAGATAGCAGAAATTATGAAGGATCAATTTGGGATAAAGCCCAAGGTCAATACTTATTCTTATCGGACTCCATACCCTCCTGCATACGATTTAATTCCTCTCCCAAATCGGTACAAGGTACCGGATTTCACTAAATTCTCTGGGCAAGATGATACGTCAACAATGGAACATGTCAATCGCTTCATTATTCAATGTGGAGAGGCAGCTAACAGAGATGAATTAAGAGTCCGATTATTTTCATCATCTTTGTCTGGATCAGCATTTACATGGTTCATTTCATTACCACCAAATTCTATTATTACTTGGGTTGATCTAGAAAAACAATTCCATAAGTATTTCTTTGCTGGAATCCATGAAAAGAAGCTTACCGATTTAGTAAAATTGAGACAGCGTAATGATGAATCGGTGGAGAGCTTTGTACAAAGGCTACGAGATGTAAAAAATAAGTGCTACAGCCTGGTGCTGGATGATCGGCAGCTTGCCGATCTAGCTTTCCAAGGGTTATTGCCACATCTTAAGGACAGATATGCTTCTCAGGAGTTTGAAAGCCTCAGTCATCTTGTGCAAAGGATCTCTGATCAAGATACTAGGGTTTTTGAACCTAAAAAGAACTGGAGTAAAAAGGTATCATTTGTTGAAGAAGTAGGAGATTCTGACTCTGATGAAGAACCAGTTATCGGCTTAGCTGAGTGGGTTAAGAATAAAAAGCCGATATCATGTCCCTTTGGTCAAAAAGAGCCAGAAAAGTTTACCTTTGATATCACCAAGGCCGATAAAATATTTGATCTTCTGCTTCAAGAGGGCCAAATTAAGCTGTCACCTAATCATGTGATCCCATCGGCAGAAGAGTTGAAGAAGATTTTGTACTGCAAATGGCACAATGCAACTTCACACAGTACAAATGAGTGCAAGGTATTCAGGCAACAGTTACAATCGGCTATTGAGTCTGGGAGAATTAAGTTTGGTACTTCCAAGACCCAGAAGCCGATGAAAATTGATCAACACCCTTTTCCAGCAAATATGTTGGATGCCAAAGGAAAGACCAAGGTATTGACGTCAGAGGCTGCTGAGAAAAACGCGTCAGTGGACCCCCAACATCGGATAACTACCGATGATGCAAAGAGTAAGGGTTTGCTAGGAGAAAGCAGTAGTTCCAAAAATCATCCTCGACCTGGCATTGTGATTACTCATCGAAGGCAGCAGGAGGGTTGGCGTCAACGTAATGACCGATATCGGCAACAGCAAGAGATGAGACGTCAGGAAGAATGGAATCGACATAAAGATCATTGGAGATGTCCGTTTTTCATCCATTGCTGGGAAGAAGGTATTAAATTGCCAACTGTTGAAAATTGCCCTGAGTGCAATGGTTATTACGGAGTCAATCGTTCAGAAAGGAGGTTTCAACATGGTAATCAGGGTTTATCTATCAATGAGCCGATCAGAGGCAGAGCATCAGTGCATGATCGGCTGGGGGGCAGACTTAGTGTACATGAGAGGTTTGGTAAACGCGCTGGATATTTTCCAAGGAATCAAGAGGAGCTTGAGGAGATGGCCAACACAAGAGTTCCCGATGAGGAAATATTCTACAGGGACCCTAATATACGTCGTGTAGAACCAACTAGGACTTGTTATCAGCCGGTTTGGAAAACCAAGTTTCCTCGATGGTGCCCAGAGGGTCTGACAAAGACGCAGAGAAGGAGGATGCAACGTGAGCGTCAGGAGGATTTATACCAAGAAGTTGTTCTCTGGCACTATCTGATAATGAGGAAGAAGTTGTTCTCTCTGATCAAGTAGCTCAGCTAACACTAGATCCAATGATGGCTGTTTTTGAGAAACCTACCGATGACGAGAGACAGCATCTTAAGGCTTTATTTGTGAAGGGCAGAGTTGATTGGCAGCCTGTGTCTAAGGTACTTATTGATGGAGGGGCTGCGATTAATATTATGCCTTACGTGATGTATCGGAAACTTGGTAAGGGAGATCAAGACTTGACCAAAACCGATATGATGTTGAAAGATTTTGAAGGCAATGTGTCACCGGCTAAAGGGGCAGTGTGCGTTGAATTGACCATCGGCAGCAAAACCTTGCCAACGACGTTCTTTGTTATCAACGGCAAGGGTGCATATAATCTGCTTCTAGGGAGGGATTGGATTCATGCTAATTGTTGTGTTCCTTCTACAATGCATCAATGCCTCGTACAGTGGATTGGGGATAAGATTGAGGTCGTCCCTGGTGATTCTTCTTATATCATCGCATCGGCAGAATCAGATACTTATGAGCGAACTAAATGCATGTCAGGAGAAGCTTGGGAAAAAGAGTTCCTTAGAGTTGCTGATTATGAAATTCCACCGATCCAAGCAGTCGGTTCTGAAGAGGAGTTTTAATGGATAGGTTTGCCGATGATGGAAAATTAGGTCAAGGGTTCACATCGGCAGATGATTTAGTAGAAGTAGATATCGGTGATGGTAATAGGTCAAGACCTACTTTTATTAGTACTAAGTTAGATTCCAAGTGTAAGCAGCGAATAACAGATTTGTTAAAAGAATATAAAGATTGTTTTGCTTGGGATTATACTGAGATGCCTGGATTAGACCGATCGATAGTTGAACATCGGTTACCTATCAAATCTGGATTTCGGCCACATCAGCAGCCAGCGCGTCGATGCAACCCTAATGTACTTCCTGACATTAAGGCCGAAATAACTAAATTAATTGAAGCAAAGTTTATTCGGCAATGTCGATACGCAGAGTGGATCTCTAATGTGGTTCCTGTTTATAAGAAAAATGGAAAACTTCGTGTTTGTATTGATTTCAGGAATCTCAACAAAGCCACACCGATGGATGGCTATCCAATGCCGATTGCTGATTTGTTGATTGATGCTGCGGCTGGACATCAAATTATCAGCTTCATGGATGGTAATGCAGGTTACAATCAAATATTCATGGCTGAGGAAGATATTCCCAAGACTGCTTTCAGATGTCCAGGACATGTGGGGTTGTTCGAGTGGATAGTCATGACGTTTGGTTTGAAAAATGCCGGTGCTACTTATCAAAGGGCTATGAACTTTATTTTTCATGAGTACATCGGCACATTAGTGGAGATCTACATTGATGATGTAGTGATTAAGTCTGGAGATATCACAGCACATTTAGCCGATCTGCGAAAGATACTGGAGTGCACAAGGAAGCATGGATTGAAGATGAATCCTAATAAATGTGCATTCGGTGTATCGGCAGGACAATTCTTGGGTTTTATGGTGCATCAACGGGGCATTGAAATCAGTAGGAAGTCTATTGATGCAATTAACAAGGTGATTGCTCCTGCCAATAGGACTGAATTGCAATCTTTGATCGGTAAGATTAATTTCATTAGAAGATTCATATCTAATCTGTCGGGTAAGATCAAGGCTTTCAGCCCACTACTTAAATTGAAAGCTGATCAGGAATTTGTATGGAGAGTTGAACAGCAATTAGCCCTTGATGAAATTAAGAAATATTTATCAAATCCTCCAGTGCTAGTTCCACCTCAACATGGGAAGCCTTTCAGGTTGTATTTGTCAGCTGATGATACAGTTATCGGTTCAGCTCTTATTCAAGAATTTGAAGGGAAAGAGCGTGTTATTTATTATCTGAGCAGAAGATTAGTGGATGCTGAGACGAGGTATTCGGCTATCGAAAAATTGTGTCTGTGCTTATACTTTTCTTGTGTCAAATTAAGGCATTATTTGTTATCTGCCGAATGTACGGTCATATGCAAAGACGATGTGGTCAAGTATATGCTGTCGATGCCGATATTAAGTGGTAGAATCGGCAAATGGATTTTAGCATTATCAGAATTTGAACTACGCTACAAATCAACTAAGGCAGTTAAAGGGCAAGTGATGGCTGATTTTGTCACTCAGCATTGTAACACGGTGGATTCTCTGGGGATTGCTCCCTGGACACTTTTCTTCGATGGGTCCACATGTGGTGAAGGAGCAGGTATCGGCATTGTGTTAATTTCACCTCAAGGAAAGAAGTATGAGTTTTCATTGCCGATTGTTGCTATAGCGACAAATAATCAAGCTGAATACCAAGCCTTGATAAAGGGGTTAGAATTGCTGAAGGAGATACGTGCCGATGTTGTTGAAATCTTTGGTGATTCTATGCTAGTTATAAATCAATTGGCTGGAATTTATGAATGCTGAAGTGAAGCTTTGATTTTGTATTATGAAAGGTGTTTGCAATTATTGAAAGGATTTAGAGATTTTCGTCTTGAACATATCTCTCGATTGCATAATGAGGAAGCTAATCGACTAGCTCAGCATGCTTCAGGGTATCAGCTTATTCAGGAAGTGCTAACATCGGCAGTTGATACCGATGACTGGAGGAAGGAGATTGTCAATTATTTAAAGGATCCATATAGAAAGGTTGAGAGACGTATAAGGTTCCAAGCTACCAAATATGTGCTCCTCGATGATGAATTATATTATCGAACTATAGATGGAGTTTTACTCAGATGTGTTAGCAATGATGAATCGAAAAGCTTAATGGGTGAAATTCATGAAGGAGTATGTGGGGCACATCAATCGGCTTTCAAGATGAAATGGATGATCAGAAGGAATGGGTACTTTTGGCCGACTATTCTTGAAGATTGTTTTAAATATTTTAAGGGATGCCAGGGGTGTCAAAAGTTTGGTAATATTCAAAGAGCGCCTGCATCGGCTATGAATCCTATAATCAAACCATGGCCGTTCCGGGGATGGGCTATTGATCTCATTGGTCAGATTTATCCGCCATCGAGTAAAGGACATAAATTTATTCTGGTTGCTACCGATTATTTCACAAAGTGGGTTGAGGCAATTCCTTTAAAAGAGGTGACATCGGTCAATATGATTGATTTTGTGAAAGAGCATATTGTTTACCGATTTGGTATTCCTCAGACTATCACTACCGATCAGGGTACTATGTTTACATCAGGAGAATTTGATGAGTTTGCTGTAGGTATGGGAATTAAAATTTTAAATTCTTCTCCATATTATGCTCAAGCTAATGGTCAAGCTGAGGCTTCTAACAAAGGGATCATCAAACTCATTAAGCGCAAAATTGAAGAAAATCCTAGGAGGTGGCATACAGTATTAAATGAAGCCTTGTGGTCATATCGGATGTCATATCATGGTGCAACCAAAGTAACGCCTTATCAGTTAGTATATGGACACGATGCAGTATTGCCTTGGGAAATTAAGGTTGGCTCTAGACGAATACATTCTCAAAATCAGCTGACAGCCGATGATTATAATACTCTTATGAAGGATGAGTTGGAGGATGTGGCGGGTCATCGGTTAAGGGCTTTAGTTAGTATCGAAGAAAATAAGAAGAGAGTAGCTAGATGGTATGACAAGAAGGTGAAAGTAAAAGAGTTTGCCGATGGAGATCTGGTCTGGAAATTGATTTTACCGATTGGGACTAAAAGTTCAAAGTTTGGAAAGTGGTCTCCCAATTGGGAAGGTCCATATCGGATAAATCAGTCTGTTCCTGGTAATGCATATATTTTAGAAACCCTCGAAGGGGTTGTGTTTCCCAGAGCGTTAAATGGAAAATATTTAAAGAAATATTACCCTAGTATCTGGATAGATGCATAAAAGTACAAGTGCCGATAACAGTACTATCGGCTAGAATTATGCAAGGATGTCAATGTCTCATAAAGTGCCGATACAATAAATAAGATTACACGTTCAACAAGGATTGGATAGCTAATATCGCATGCAGGCGAATCTGGTCGGCTTCCTCCATTTCTTTGATATCGTCATCGGCAGTACCCTCCACAGGCTTGAGTTTTTTCTTCATGGCTAAAGCCTTGCGAGCTTGGATATCTCTTTCTTGCTGAAGGGCTTTGACGGCATTAGGTAGCTGGCTTTCTTCTTGTTGAGCATGAGTTAAGGCTGCATCGATTTCTTTCAATTCAGCCAATAGAGCTGCCTTCCTTGCCGATAGATCCAAGATTTTCTGCTTAAGTGCAGCATCCGAAGTCTGCAAGTTGACGATGCCCTTGTGCTTCTCATCAGCAATTTGTTTCAGTTGTAGCATCTCTTCTTTAAGTTGAGCTTGAGCTGCTCTATCGGCAATGCGCTGAGCAGCCCGTTGATATTGCAGTTGGCGGCTTTCTAAGTGAGCTGCTGGGAAGAGTACTTCTTCAACATCGGCAGGGACCTGGCCACGAATTGTTTTGAAAATTGCCTTTGCGGGGTCCGAGTCATCTACCAGTTGGGCGGTTCCTTACTGTAGCAAGTTCAGGAGGGTTTCCAACTTGGATTTAGTCTCTGCCGATATTGTTCCCAGCGCAAGGGAAGAACTTGTCTCCTCTCCATCATCGTCAGAAATGTCAATGGCAAAGGAAAATAGGCTGTTCGGGGAATCTTGTTCCTGAGAGAGAGGAAAGAAGATCAGTTAGGGGTAAGTATGAGTATTGTAAAATCAGAAAGGTTGATTGGTTTACCTGTTTCAAGGCAATTTCCTGTGCTTGACTGGAGGAAGCAACCTGGAGTATGTCGTGTAGAGGATCGGCTGAACTTGCCGATGGGATATCCTCTATGACTTCATCGGTGGTGGGCTCTTGAGGTATGATGACCGATGACATTGGGGCAGATGTAGGGATCGGCATAGACCTTTATCGTTTTGGCTGTGCTTCAGTATCTGTTGAAGTTTTGCGCTTTGCTTGGGCATCGGCAACGATTGGCTGGGGGGCATCGACACTTGTTGGTTGCGAAGCTTGGACATCTGGTACGTTTGCCGATGTACCTAATTGTTGCTGCAAAACAAAGTGTAAGATATGATATTTAACAGATAAAATGTAAAGTCAAGAAGCTACCTCTGAAGGAGTGGTGCTTGATATCGGCGGAATTGCCGATGACGATCCAGTAGCAGCTCTTACCCCCTGATGATTAAAGTTAATACAGTTTGTGATCGGCATAAGTGAAAATAAACAAGGTTGTTACCTTAAAGGCTTTGACCAAGGTTGTAGCAGCGGCCGATGGAGTAGCCCTGGATGTAGCCAATTTGGACTTAGAAGTGATGGTCTTGGTACGAATCTTCTGGTGGGTCAAAGCGGCTAAGGTGGGAGCGTTGTAGCCGATCGGCGATGTTGGGGAAACAGGCCGGAGATTGAAGGGTTTCCCACTTTTGCTCACCGATGGTGCTGGGTTGTTAACCTGTTACAAGAGAATCAGTTACTGATAAATGAAGGGAAAAGCAGAAGGGAGTTAAAGGAAACTTACCGCGTCGTCAGGGATGGCATATTCAGGGTCGATCATGTGCCGATATGTGTGAGCAGAAGTTGCGAACAGTTGCTCTTTCCACTCTCGCCACCATTGCTTATATGACTCGGTGATGAAAGATATTGGTGTCCAGGTGGATATATCAACATCTGTAGTATCGGCATCAGGAGAGAGTTGTACTACCTTGTTCCAGTCTGTTTTGCAGGTAATTGTTTCCCTGGGTTTGATCACATCGGCAAAGCAGAGTTTGATTGGCAGTTGCCCAAAAGCCAATTGGCGGGATACTGCCGATGGGTTGTAAAATTCATATGTAATGTTGGTGTTTTTCCCGCTGCCGAATGTGTTTACTGGAATTGCCCTGGGAGTGATGATAGCCATCATGAGCTCATTATCTTGATTCAGAGTGTCATCGGCAAAGTTGAAAAGAAGGGGGAATCTGTTTTCTTCGTCGATATAAGGCACCCAGGCCCTATGATCACGAGAAAGACCATTGTAGAAGCTTTGAAAGAATCTGCCGATTTGGTCTTCATTGGCTTCTGTTCCAGGAAGGACAATTATGGCTTCACCAAAATTGAGGGGTGAGCGTGTTGCCGATTCATCATCCCCGAGCACATAATCTTCAGCAATTTCTCGTGGGAATTGTTGAGCAAAAAAGTCCCATTGCAAACGTTTGTGCATATGGGCATTCAGCCACATGTTGATAAACCACCACGGGCCTCCCAGGTTGCCGATGGGTTCGCCAAGCAAAAGTTTCTGAGACACTTGGTGAAGAAGATGATAAGTGGAGCTCAGGAGGTATCGGCCAAGAGGAAACCTTACGCCATTAGCCAAAAGTTCAGCTGCAGGGAGGAAGGCGTTGGTTGGTCCTACTGATCGACCACAGAAGATAAATTTTTCTAACCACATATTCAGGAATGTGGCATGTTCCCTCTGGCTAAGTGTCCCGGTTTTCTGGTATTCTTGAATATATCCTGTCCAACCGCCGATGTTACGGGTATTCACTCTATATTCAGGCTTTCTACCATAGATGGAGCCTTCATCGACAGTTGAGATGTCCAAGCCAGTAAGCATGTGGACATCGGCAAGGGTAGGAGTAGCTGGGCCATGTCCAAACATAAAAGTATTGGTCGTGTCTGACCAGAAATAAGCAGCTGCAATTATCATTGATTCATTTTTCTGCATATCGGCAATAGAGAGCCTGATACATTGGTCTAACCTTCGTTCTGCCCAGTATACTTGCATCGATCTATTAACCCTCAAATACCAATCTTTCCACCCTTTGGTGGTTTTAGGCCAAGATCGGAAAGTGTCTTTCCACAAATTCAGAGAGAAATTTTGGGCTCTAAAGGGGATTCTGTTAACCTCTGCGTTGATCAGATCGGTTGGATCTGAGTTGCCCATTGGTCCAAGACATTGGACGTGCGGCTGATCGGTTGGGATAATTAATTTGTTGTGCAGTTCCTAAGGTTATGGAATCCAGAAGACAGAAGAAAGGAAAAATCACCAACTGAATGAATTTGCAAAAAGATCAAAGTAAAAGGTAATGGAAGTGGAGCGAACCGCGGGGACGTCGAAATTGATGGCCATTGTCTTGAGGAAGGTGGAGGTACGAGCCGGAAACTTGAAGTTAGCGCCGGAGAAGGGTTCTTGTTGGTTGAGGTCACGCGGTTGTTCGTCGGAGTCGCCGCCGGAGAGAGAGAATGCCAAGGATTGGAGGCTGAGGATAGAAAATGAGGGTTCCGGAGAAATCTATTTATAAGCCGCCCGGAATAAGGGTATTTTGGACTTATCTCTATGTCGCGCGCATATAGGTCAAGGTGGTTCAGAGGGATATGGTAACTGTTCGCGCGATAATCAGGGGATTGTACAGATGAGTTGATAACAAGTAATCATGACTTGGAAGGGATATCGATACATGATATTTTAATTCTGAAAATGGCAGCATTATCGTGTTAAGATCTTGCCGATGGGTTATTGTTTTGGTATCTCAACCATAATCAAGGCAAGAGTGGTTGGCGATTGTGCGATATTTACTGAAGTGCGTGAGTCAAGATGAGATTTGATTGGATTTGATAGCAAATCAAGTTTTGGCTTGGAGAATGAGTTACGGTAATCGGGCAAAGGCAAGCGTTATCTGGAGTAAATTTCGGAGCATTAATGGTTTTATACTCCGAAATTGGGGGGCATGTGTTGACACCGTTTTTTGCACGTGTCAAAATAATCGGAGTGGACTAATCGGCAAGGGGAAAGTTATTGAATACTTTGATAACCAATGAAAGCCAGTTTGTAAAGATGGTTGCCGATAGCTGGTGATGGTCGATATAAAGGTTGATTTGGACTCGGGCGTTGCTGATGAGGTTGGAGGTGTTATTGTCGATGTCGATGAAGGAAGACTTGAAGATTACTGCCGATGAAACAGGGAGTATGCCGATGAAGGAAGACTTGAAGACTACTGCCGATGAAACAGGGAGTATGCCGATGAAGGAAGACTTGAAGACTACTGCCGATGAAATAGGGAGTATGCCGATGGGAAGGAGGACAGTGAGATTTCCATCGTAATTGAGGCGGACAGGGAAATAGATAGGAGTTGATTTCCTTTTCTGTATTTGTTAGGTTATGATTCATGTAAGAGTCACGTGTTTCCTTAGATATGGGATTGGTGTCCTAGTTGTATTTGGTTGTGTCTCTTTAGATCAGGGTATAAATATGGAGTAAGGGGCAATGTAATATATATATCAATCAATATCAAAACCAACTTTTACTCCTATTTGCATCTACTTACTTTTCGGCGACTTCGTCAATTTGCATATTTTTCCTTTTTACGAGTTCTCATTGATTCGGCGAGCTGCATCGCTTCAGTGCGACCTTCGGCGATTCTCGAGTTCCGCGTGAGCACCTCTTGGCCGTGACTTCCGGGCGTATCGCTGTTGTCAGGACCAAAGTGTTCGTATCTTCATCCTTGTCGATTAACAGGTCAAATCGACTGGCACGCTTTGGATATCGATTCGGGTATTAGCCCTTTGTGTTTGCAGATCACTTTTGCATCAATAGTATTCTGCAGTATTGTTTGATGAGGGGAAATGAAGCCGAACCATGTACCTCATGTGGACCCCAAGGGGGGATACGAAGACTAGTCGTGCCCTAGCGCCCTTCTTCATCAGTGATCCGTCGAAGTACATTGTCCAGTACTCTTGATCGACGGCTACTGGTGGCATCTGGACCTCGGTCCACTCCGCGATGAAGTCAACTAGTACCTGAGATTTGATCACCGTTCGAGGGGCATAAGAAATGCCCTAATCCATCAGCTTGAGTGCCCACTTTGCAGTTCTTCCCATAGCATCATGGCTACGAACGACCTCGCCGAGGGGGAACGATGTCACCACTGTCACGGGGTGTGACTTGAAGTAGTGGCGTAGCTTCCTTTTGGTGATGAGGATGGTGTAGAGGAGTTTCTGGATCTAGGAGTAGCGGGTTTTGGAGTCGGTTAACACCTCACTAATGAAATATACAGGGTGCTACACCTTGAAGGTGTGCCCCTCTTCCTCTTGCTCTACTATTAAGGCGGAGCTGACCACTTGGGTGGTGGCCGATATATACAGTAGGAGAGATTCCCCATCGTATGGAGGAACTAGGACCGATGGCTTAGTTAAAAATTGTTTAACCATGTCAAGCGCCTCCTGAGCCTCGGCTGTCCACTCAAAGTGGTCAGTTTTCTTCAGGAGTCAATAAAGGGGGAGTCCTCGTTCGCTGAGGCATGAAATGAATCGGCTGAGGGTGGCAAGGCACCCTATGATCCACTGAACCCCCTTTATGTTTTGGATCGGGCCCATCCTTGTGATGGCTAATATTTTCTCTGGGTTGGCTTCGATGCCTCGCTCGGAGATGATGAAGCCGAGCAGCATGCCCCTCGGGACCCCGAAAACACATTTTTCGGGATTGAGTTTGATGCCGTTTGCCTGGAGTTTCACAAAGGTTCGTTCAAGGTCAGTGACAAGGTGGTCAGCTCGCTTGGATTTGACTACGATGTCATCAACATAGGCCTCAATGGTTCACCCAATGAGGTCTCTGAAGCAATTAAGCATACAACGCTAGTACGTTGCCCCAGCATTCTTCAGACCGAATGGCATTGAAAAGTAGCAAAACGATCCGAAGGGCATGATAAAAGATGTCACGAGCTGGTCGGATTCTTTCATCGTGATTTGATGGTAGCCGGAGTATGTGTCAAGGAAGCAGAGGGTTTCGCACCCTGAGGTGGAATCGACTATTTGGTCTATTCATGGTAAAGGAAACGGATCCTTTGGACACGCTTTGTTGAGGCTGGTATAATCGACACACATTCTCCATTTCCCGCTCTTTTTTTGGACAAGAACAGGGTTTGCTAACCACTCTAGGTGGTATACTTCCTTAATGAATCCTGTGGCTAGTAGTTTGGCTATCTCCTCGCTGATGGCCCTGCGTTTCTCCTCGTCGAAGCGGCGTAGGCATTGTTTCACCAGCTTGGAGCCCGGGAGGATCTGGAGAGTATGCTCGGTGACCTCCCTCAGGATGCTTGGCATATCCGAGGGTTTCCACGCAAAGATGTCTTTGTTGGCATGGAGGAAGTCGACGAGCGCGCTTTCCTATTCGGAGGAGAGCGCGGTCCTGATATGGACTTTTTTGCCCTCGGAGCTGCTGGGATCCAAGAGGACCTCCTTGGAGCCTTCTGCCGATTCGAACAATCCAGACGACTTCTTTGCGTCGGGTGTCCCTTCAATGACCTCCTCCCTGAGGGTGGCGAGCTCTTTGAATGCGATGACTGTGGATGCGTGTCCGTAGCATTTGACCTCGCACTCATAAGCGCGCTGGAAGGAGGTGCCGATGGTGATGACCCCACGGGGACCCGGCATCTTCAGGTTCAGGTACATGTAATTAGGTACGGCCATGAACTTCGTGTAGCATGGTCACCCTAGGATGGCGTGGAAAGTCCCCGGGAACCCCACTACATCGAAGGTGAGGGTCTCAGTCTGGTAATTGGACCGATCCCCAAAAGTGACGGGCAGGTCGATCTGCCCTAGTGGCACGGCTTGCCTTCCAGGCACGATGCCATGGAAAGGTGCTCGGATGGGACAGAGGTGCATTCGGTCGATGCCCATCTCGTCGAGTGTCTTGGCGTACATGATGTTGAGGCCGCTGCCCCCATCTATCAGTACCTTGGTGAGCCGCTTTGGACCGACGATCAGGTCAATGACAAGTGGATACCTTCCTGGGTGTGGGATGGCATCTGGATGGTTGGTCCGGTCGAAGGTTATGGCAGATTCCGACCACCGGAGAAAGGCTGGCGTGGCCGGTCCGGTGGTATAGACCTCACGACGTGCGACCTTCTGGCGGCGCCTAGAGTCGTAGGCCATTGATCCTCCGAAGATCATGAGGGCACCGGTTAGTGTTGGGAAGGTGTTGTCCTTCTCCTCTATGTCATCAGTGGTGGGGGCAGGCTCCTTCCCCTGCTCCCCCTTATTAAGGCCCCCGGCCAAGTATTTGCGCATAAGGCCGCATTCCTTGTATAGGTGCTTAGCCAGGAAGCCGTGGTTCGGGCATGGCCCCTCGAGCATTTTCTCGAAGTGGTTCGGAGTGCCCTCTGTGGGCTTTCGGCCACCTTTGTGGTTGGCAGCAGCCACGAGCGAGTTGTCGCGCCGTTGCTTCTTATTTTTCCCTTTGGCGGGACGGTTGGAGGCGCCTTCGCCGGCGTCCTCGTTCCGCCTTGTCTTTTCGTCGGAGTGATCAAAGATGGCTCTGACCGCCTCCTCTCCAAAGGCATGACTATTGGCGATGTCCAGGAGTTCCTTAGTAGTCCGCAGGCCCCTGCGTCCTAACTTGTGGACCAGGGATTCGCAGGTTGTTCCAAACAGAAAGGCTCCTATCATGTCAGCGTTGGTGACGTTAGGGAGCTTGTTGCACTGTCGAGAGAAGCGCCGAATGTACCCACGAAGGGTTTCATCAGCCTTCTGGCGGCAGTTTTTGAGGTCCCATGGGTTTCCAGGGTGTTTGTATGTGCAGGGTATGGTCCTTGGAGCCACGGTTGACCCGAACGTCTTGTCTTACCCTGTACTTATCATCTCGAGGGAATGGGGAGAAGTTGTCAGGGAGGATGAATCCAATCTTTAGATATGGAGCAGGGTGAGACTTGTTCCTCGCCGTCGGGCGAAACGGAGACCAATTCCTATCTCTCGGGTGAGACCGACCTTGCCCCTCTGGGGTCAGGCGAGGTGGAACCTATCCCTCAGCCCTCGGGCGAGACCGAGCCCACCTTCAAGGGGTCGGGCAAGACGGAGTTTATCCCTTGGCCCTCGGGCGAGACTGAGCCTGTCTTCAAGGCGTCGGGCGAGACAGAGTTATCTCCCAAAGGCATCGGGCGAGGCAGAACCAAACTCCTGTTTACCTGAACGAGGGATGAAACGGCGCCCTTATGCGTCCAGAAGTTTTTCACATTTGGCGGTTATTTGTTCCACCTTCTGGGGTACCCCGGTATTAGGTCCCCGACAAGATTCAATAAATTCAACCCATTTAGCATGCCTATGATTCAGATTATTTTGAGAGCGAAGATACTTATGCGATTCATGATCAGAATGAATAACAAATTCTTTAGGCCACAAATAATGATGCCATGTCTCTAAAGAATGAACAAGTGCATACAATTCTTTATCATATGTGGAATAATTAATAATAGGACCATGCAATTTTTCACTAAAGTAAGCAACTGGTTTACCATCTTGCATCAAAACACCACCAATTCCAACTCCACTAGCATCACATTCTAGCTCAAAAGTCTTACCAAAATTTGGAAGTTGCAGCAACGGTGCATGTGTAAGCTTGTCCTTCAAAGTATCAAAGGACTCCTCTTGTGCCTCTCCCCAATGAAACACCACTCCTTTCTTCGTTAACTCATGCAATGGGGCAGCAATGGTGATAAAATCTTTGACGAAGCGGCGGTAGAATCCTGCAAGACCAAGAAAACTCCTCACCTGTGTGACGGTTTGGGGAACTAGCTAGCTCTTTATGGCTTCAATTTTCATCTCGTCCACCTCAATTCCCTATGGAGTTACAACATAGCCAAGAAAAGAAACTCGATCCGTGCAAAAGATGCACTTCTCAAGGTTACCAAATAGACATGCATCACGTAAAGCATTAAAAACAACACGTAAGTGATCCATATGTTCATCAAAAGACTTGCTGTAAATCAATATATCATCAAAGTAAACTACCATAAAATGTCCAATAAAAGCTCTTAAAACCTCATTCATTAAGCGCATGAAAGTGCTAGGTGCATTTGTCAAACCAAAAGGCATTACTAACCACTCATACAACCTAAATTTGGTTTTAAATGCAGTTTTCCATTCATCTCCAAGTTTCATTCTAATTTGGTGGTAGCCACTTCGCAAGTCAATCTTAGTGAAAATTATAGAACCACACAACTCATCTAGCATGTCGTCTAGCCTAGGAATAGGATGACGATACCGAATAGTAATATTATTGATGGCTCTACAATCAACACACATACGCCAAGTTCCATCTTTCTTAGGAACCAAAAGTATAGGAACAGCATAAGGACTAAGGCTTTCATGTACATACCCGCGGTCCAATAGGTCTTGGACTTGCCGCTGAATTTCCTTAGTCTCCTCGGGATTGGTTCGATAGGTAGCACAGTTGGGCAAGGTTGCTCCCGGAATCAAATCGATATGATGCTCTATCCCTCTCATAGGTGGCAGCCCTGGGGGTATCTCAACTGGAAAAATGTCCTCATACTCCTGCAAAAGGTTAGTGATAGCAGGAGGTACCGAGCTAACAATATCATCAAGCAAAAACATAGCTCGTTTGCATACCAAAGCATAGCAAATATCATCATCAGAAATTTCAGCAAAGTCACATTTTGTTGCAAGCATAACATCACCCTTCAATTTAAT
>NW_027098043.1:0-25061 GCF_019320115.1 Miscanthus floridulus | reverse complement strand
GTTTGGTTGACATCTCATGTTCTCATTCACTTAATAGTGCAATTCAAGCACTTAGTAAAATCATTCCAACAAGGATATAACTTATCATTTATGTGACTTTTTGATTCCAAACTTTCATGAAACTTTTCCAGTGATCCATATAGATGGGTATTGATGTGAGACACATGAAGATATTCCAATAACACTAGCCAAGCATATATCTTGAAAAGGGCCTATATGTAAAGCAAGGGTGCAATATCCGAGTTTAGGTTGGGGCTTATTTCTATAGGTTTGACCTTGACATCTCCACACCACTTAACATGTCATGGTTGAGCTTAAACCCATTGCTTAAACTAGTGACAACACCTGGGGTGTTACAGTTCCCAGGCCGCCCCTACAAATGTATTTATAGGGGCGGCTCTTATTACACAGCCGCCCCTACACATAGGTATTTGTAGGGGCGGTTCAATCTAGAACCGCCCCTACAGTACGTTTTCCCGTAAAAAAAAATCAAATTTTCAATTCAAAATCGCTTTGCCGAACGTCCCACAACCAACGTTCCGAACCGCGTTCGTGTTGCCGAACGCCCCGCGACCAACGTTCCGAACCGCGTTCGCGTTGCTGAACGCCTCGTGACCAGCGTTCGCATTGTCGAACACCCTGCGACCGCGACTACAAGCATAAGAGTATTCTATAAACTACAATTACAAGTCCAATTCACATGAATATATGCAATCCATCATTAAATATACAAATTCCATACACATTGTTATCAACATCCTAGAGCTAGCCTTTCAGTCTCACGAAGGTGTTGGTACTGAGGATTTGTACCTAACTTAGACTCTCGGTCATGATAGGCGCTTCTAACGTGTACAATCTAGTCCAATATAAAGTTGCAAAGGTCGTCGACGAGCTCTAAGAGTTGGTCATCCTTGTATGGGTCTCTTTTCATTCCTTTCTTTTCTCTCCACTACAAGAAAACAAGTTTCGGTTTAGTATTTCATACCATTTACGAAGTTTTTATACTACGGGTGAAGAGGTTCAAACTTACCCTTAAGGGGTGTCTCCTGTAGGCACCGGCGTTACCCATCATAGAACATATATAGTATCCACAATGTACACTCCTAGGCTTCTGCTTAGGGCACCGTGTGTTTTGCATATATAGTATCCACAATGTACACTCCCAGGCTTCTGCTTAGGCTAGCCTTTCCTTCCTTGCTGGATCATGCCTTCCATGATGATTAGTGACACAGAACCTAAATGCTCTGTTCGAATTATTTTAGCAAATACAACTTGTTAGTATCCAAAAGTGAACGTTACAAGTATGTATACAAACATATAAGCTAATGAGGATTGTCGATATGTATACGTCTTGAGAATCAATATGAAGTCTTTGTATGTCACCGTGTCCTTATCTAATGAATCAAAGACCCATGCAATGCTCCTTCCGACATCGATGGCTATACAAATCTAGTGGTTGCTGCATGGATTTAATCATAGAACTAGATAAGCCCTTTTGCATCGAATGAAATATATCGAACAAAGCTTTAAGTATAGAGTTGAGCTTACTCGAAGTTGTATGGTAGCCATATAGTAGAGTGGTGTTGGAGATTTTTGAAAGCCAAGGCAATGTATACCGTAACCTTAAGGGACTCTTCCCTTAGCTTCGCACTACGGATGCGCTCTTTCTCCCGAAGAGTCTTTGCAGCTGCTAGCTCTTTGGCATCTAGTGTCCACCGTTTAGGGTAATTAAAATTTGTTTGGGCTATAGCTTGAGGGTCTACATACCCAGCTTTCACACTTGGCATTTGTTTGACAATGTGCACTTGCATTCTACAAATCACGGTGTGGGTTAGTTACAACAAAATTCAAAGATTACATTCATATCATATCGGGAGGACAAGGACTTAAAGGCACCACGTGCGAATTAGATTCATCTCCATTTCTCCTAGGTGAAAGCATGTGTGCATGTCATTGAAGTCAAAGACAATTTTCCTGGCTGGGCTTCCAAATGTGCAGGTGGGAAAGCATGCTTGTATGATATCTATGCTCGTTGGGAGAACACGCAAGTACCAATCATGGAACCTTCTCATTCCAAGTGGTAGGCGATGGATGTCCCGGTTTGGTAGGAAGGGCTTGCCTCTTTCATATTTTTTGGGTAATCCTTTGACCATTCGATGGCATCAACATTTAGATACTGCTTTGCAATTTGGTGGAGTTTGCTACTGACGGCCTCCTCAGAACCCCGTGATGGGACTTTTTTAACTTGGTTTTCAGGCTTGAACTGATCATGGGAATACCACTTGGACACCGACGAGACGTCTTTGATCGGAACATAAACTAGCCTTATGTTGATTGAAATCTTCTTTCGGAGTTCCCATTTAGGCACGTCCTCATCTTCTTGTGCATCACCTTCTTCAGGAGGCACTCGTTGTTTATGTATCGGTTGTGCTTGTTGAGAAGACTGTAGCATCTCATGATGCACTTGCTCAGTACGAGCTGGAGAAGGTTGTAGCATCTCATCAGGCACATGCTTGATAGGAGGCGGGGAAGAATGTGGCATCTCAGGAATGTGGGGGTCACGAGATGGTGAAAATATCTCCTCGGCCTCAACAACTCGCTCCAAATTTGGCAGAGGGGGAGGCGGCGAAGAAGCAGTCAATATAATGTCCCGTTTGTGCCAGAGGATGAACTGCCCCATAACGTCTCCGAGTAACACCAGCCCCTCGGGAGTTGCGTAGTCTATCCTCCACTGCATGAACTCGGGCTTCACTATATGCACCTCAACCCTAGTGTAGTCCGGCGATATCTTATTATTGTGGTGTAAGCCACTGGGAGGATGTGCCACACCCGTTGCCACCTCCATCACAGTGTTCTGCTGGCCACTGAGAAACACCAAGGTGCAACTAGTAGGTTCCCGTATGAGATCGACTGGGGTTGTGGCTGCAGTGGAACCTTGGCTGCTAGGAACTTTCGGAGGGCTGCCAACTAATGCCAGTTCTCCCAGCGGCGTCACTAATATACGTGGCTCCATAGACATTCCTTGCTCCTCCAGCGCCTTCGCAACTAGAGCCTTCACTTGGAGCTCAAGACTAGTCTCCCGGTCTCGGCCATGTTTCTTGTACATGTGCCTGTCCTCTTTGAATCCTTGCTTCTAGGTCATCCTTTTCCCTAGCCCCCTGGTGTGGCCTGTGTGCTCCTTGTTTCCCAAGCCAAGGCTAAGCTTGTCCCTCTCTTTGGAAGGATTGAATGAGCCCATCTCTTTGTCTTCAGCATATTTCAATATCCTTGATACCGCCTCTTGGGTCTCTGGCTTATCAAACTTAAGATTACTGTCGGATGGTTCTATACTCCTCGCATATATCCAGTTCCTTGAGCATACCTTCAAGTTTGTCACATCGATATTCCCAGCAGCTGCGGCCTCTTCATCCATCTTCCTAAACTGCTCTTCCTTGGCATAGTAGCCACCGGGGCCTAGATGATGGTGGTGTTTGTTTCTCTTTGCCAGCTCGGTGTTACGGGCACCGAGCTCTAATGCCTCCGCTGAAGTCTTTGAGCCACGAGCTCCTCCCATTGACTAGGAGTTATTTTGCCGAACTCGTTGAAGAGAGTTAACCCCTTTTGGATATACTTCGTGTTGAGCTCCGACCTCCAACGGCAAAATGACTCTCCCATCATCCTGATAGCATTTTTTTACCAATTCGTGCTTACCCTCCGGAAATCTAAAATTGACCTTTAGATGCCTATCCCATAGTGCATTCTTTATGTTCACTGGTACCTCTTTCCAGTTAGGGATTGCTGGGTTTAATTTATCTCTTACTAGGGTCCCGATTATATTACGGAATTGTCCTCTTAATTCCTTCGGCTCAAGGATCTCCCCTGCTGGCCCAACCTCCGTTATCACATAGCAAGCCTTATCTGGATATAGATTTCCTTTTCTATCCCCTCGTTTCCTCATAGGCTTGGTAGTCATGGTTGTGTCTTAAGTTTGTGGAGCAGAGGCATCGTGATCTGTCTCTGTGGTTGTTGCCTCTACTCTCCTTTCCTCTACTCCGTCTTGTCCAGCGAGATGTCGCGGACATCGATGTTGTCTTTTCTAAGTTTTAGGAGGGACCTGTATATAGAGCAGGTCAAAGTGTAAGCCGAGGTAACACAACCAAAGTTTTAGCAAAATTTACAAGCTAAGGCTTCTCCCCTACCTCCTCGTTTGGGTCAAAATCCTTGTCCAAATCTTCCTTCGTTGGCCTCCTTCTTGCTTCAGGTGGGAAAGGATCCTCGGGACTTTCATATCCCTCTTCTGACTCATCATCCTCTTCTTCTTCGCCTTCAGCAACCTCTCCTTTGGGGCCTTCCTCCTCGTCACAATCCTCCTAAGTAAGCATCACTTCTAGATCCTTTTCTACCTCGTTATCGAACTGTTCCTGAGTAAGCTAGTCCTCTAGTGCTTGCTCCTCAAGGGTTGGCTGCTCATCATGCTCGGGCATCGAGCTGCACTGTCTGTTGTCCGCGACATTATTTCGCGCTTTGTTCTAAAAGATGCAAGAAAGTGTGCTTTAGGTACGCGAGAAGGTATAAGAAATCAAAAAGGTCTATAAACCAAAGTAGTCCTATAAAACAACAATATAAAAAAATGAGAAGTAGCAGTGGTAGAGGCCTCAGAAACATGTCAATCATCGTCTGATCTTGAACTTGGAGCATCAAGGCATCATAACAGAGAAGAGAGGAGAAGATAATGTAGGGGCGGCTGCTAATGATGCCAAGTTCCTCACAAGTTCTTGATCATCAGCTCATATTTCATATAATGTATGGACTTGGACAATTTCATCATCGGCAAAACAAAGAAGAGGAGAGGAGAGGGGAGATTTGGCAAAAAAAACCAACAGCTGCTTAGCAAACATAGAGCAGCAGCTGATGGCAAAAGACAGGACAACAAGTCCTGGGCGAGTCCTGGGAGATTTGGCAAAAAATGCAACAGCAGCCAACAGTTAGTAGCTAGAAGTAGCAAGTAGTAGTAGTAAGTAGAAAGTAGTAGAGTAGAGTAAGTGTAGCAGTAGAGTGGAAGTAGTAGAGTAAGAGCAGCAGCCACTTATGAGTAGCAAGTAGTAAGAGGAGTAGTAAGAGGAGGAGTAGTAAGAGGAGGAGGAGGAGGAGGAGGAGTAGTAGGAGTAGTGGTAGGAGTAGTAGTAGTAGTAGCAGCAGCAGCAGCAGCAGCAGCCACTACACACCAGCAGTATATAAGCAAAAAAAAATAGAGAAGGAGTGGTAGTAGTAGAGTAAGAGCAGAAATAAGTGCATGAAGGCAAAAATCACAAATATAGTTAACAGTAGAAACCGACCAATGTGAAAACATAGGAAATCACTTACTGCTATAAGCAAAAGGCAGAAATTAGTAGTAGTAGGAGCAGCAGTAGTAGTAGAAGTAGTAGTAGTAGAATTTGATCATCAGCTCATTTCAGATAATATATGGAGATGACAATTTCATCATAGGCAAAAAGGAGAGGAGAGGAGGCCAAAAAAAGCAGCAGCTGCTTGCCAAAACAAATAGAGCAGCACGGGCTTGACAAAACAAATAGAGCAGCTGCTGCTGCCAAACATAAAGGAGAGGATAAGAAACAGAGTGGAGACGATAGGATCATGTCAGCCATACAGTAGCCGATATGAGCCATGCAGGAAGCCGATAGGCAAGTACTATCGGTAAGCCTGTAGGAAGCAAAAACAAATCGGCCTGTAGGAAGCCGACAAGTGTTAGTAGCCGATAGAAGCCATGCTGGAGGCCAATAGGCAAGCAAAATGGTTGGAAAATTTGCTAAATGCCATCACAAGGAGGCATCTAGTGTGACCTATGGAGAAAAAGAGAGAGATCTTCTACTTCTACCATACAACAGTAAGCTGGTAGATTGTTAACCCAATACCAAGCTGTAAAATTCACAAAAGAAAGACCGGAGTATAACAACTCGATAAGCTACTACATACTTGAGCAAAATGATTGTATTAGTATCAAAATGACTAAGCATGTAATGACTTCTGACAAATAGGTACTAGTGCTCAGGAGCCTGGAGTATTTGGCATGTTACTACATAACAGGCAGCTACATGACACAAGACTATGGCTACTGCATAGTACAAATAATTTAATTGTAGTGTAACAATAGAACCGAATGATATATAATTTAGTTAAATGGGATAGTGTAGCAATGCATAGTACAGTAATTACCCAATCTAGTCATAAGCGTGTTGCCTTCCAATCTAGCCATTGTCAACACAAGGAATGACCTCTATTATACATACACAGCCTCTTCACAAATAATATAAACACAAATAAAGCAAGGTACCAGTTGTCAACACAAGGCTTACGTGAGTCTGTTTTATAATATAAACACAAATAAAGCAAGGTACCAGTTGGTATTATTGGCACTACTACTTCCTCTTCACATGATATATTTTTTCTGACCCTTCCTCTTCGTCTTAACCTTCTTATTATCCTATAAGACAGAATAAGTCTGCAAACGGCAAATTCTCAGGCACTACCTATGTTAGCTTTTCTCCACTCTAGAGTATCATCTTATCTTATTTAATTGTCTACTAATTTACTCTAGGCATGGCAATTTGCACAGTGATTCTATGTCCACGGCAAAAAAGACGCACCAGGATGTTGCCCAATCTCATGCTTCACTTCAACATGACTACGTAGACAGATAGTTCCTTTCATTAGTATTGCTACCTCTTTGACACCAAATAAATTTATGTTATTTGCCCCATCCATAGTGTACAGCACTATGGCCATCCTGGATTTTGTTTGACATGAGGCCTTGCATGACTACATTTTTAGAAAGTTTACTATGTGTAAATAAATTAGTGGACGATACTCTGTCCCTCTAAATGCAGCCTGGAATGACCCAACGTCATCGCTTATATGTAAATTATATCATGTGCCTAGATTTCCATCCCAGCATTTGGTTTGTACAGCATTACATGATCGCAAATCTGTAATTATTATTTACACAATAATGGAGCTCGTGCTGAAACAAACGTAACTGTGAACAACGTTATGTGAATTCAGCCTCATAAGATCAGTTAACAAGTGTCAACTACATACCCGAGTTCCATACGTTACATTGCGCGATAAAGGAATCGGTGAGAACAGGCTAGCCAAATTTTGAACTTTGAAAAATAAAACAAGGTGTCTCGAGACAGCACATCTATTCTAAAATAGATAGATACCCACATAATTTGCAGAAGCGCGTTCAAAAGTTGCGGGAATCAGTGATACCCACATTTTTCACATGACAGTGAAAAAATATAGCAAGGAACTGAAGACAAGAAGAAGGTTCAAGGGACGGAACAAACTTGAGCCGAGGGCCGGGCGTGGGTCGTCGGCGTGCGGGGGCGGGCGCCGGGGGCCGGGCGCGGGACGCCGGGGGTCGGCGCGCGGGGGAGGGCGCCGGGGGCCGGGCGCGGGATGCCAGGGGTCGGCGCGCGGGGGCGGGCGCCGGGGACCAGGTGCGGGTGTCGGCGTAAGGGGGCGGGCGCCGGGGGCCGGGCGCGGGACGCCGAGGGTCGGCGCGCGGGGGAGGGCGCCGGGGGCCGGGCGTGGGACGCCGGGGGTCGGCGCACGGGGGCGGGCGCCGGGGACCGGGTGCGGGTGTGGGCGGGCACGGGACCGGCGGCGGAAACCCTAGGCAGCCTAACGGCGTCGAAGGAAGAAGACAGCGCCCAGACGATGACTCCCGTGCGCTTCCCTCCTATTTATACTAGGTACCATTTGTAGGGGCGGTTCCTGATCCAGCCGCCCCTACAAATGCATTTTAGGGGTGGTTCCTGATCCAGCCGGCCGTACAAATGAATTTTTATGGACGGTTCCTGATCCAACCGCCCCTACAAATATTTTTTTTTAAATTATAAATTCTATATTTTTATATCATAAAAACACAAAGTAATATAAAAAACTGTGTATATACACAAATATAATATTTTTTATTATTCTATATATGAAGAAATATATATATATATATATATATATATATATATATATATATAAACAATTGTAGTCAAAACAATATAGAAAACAAAAAAAACAAAATTAAAAATTTGAATTTTAAAACTTCGAATACAATTTTATGACGTTAAATGAAATAAAATGAAAATGTTGTAAACATAAAAGTTGTATAACTCATCAACATGTACAACTTTTATTTTAGTCATCTTGTCATGTGACTTTGTTTGAACGATTCAAATTTTGAAATTCAAATAATTTCAACTTGAAACAATATTTTGAAAGAGTAAATTATTTCACATGAAAAACTCATGAATACCAAAGTTGTAGAACTCATCAATATGTACAACTTTTATTTTGATCATATTTTCATTTGACAAAATTTGAACAGTTCAAATTTTGAATTTCACTAAATAGCAACTTCAAACAAAATTTTGAAACCTTAAACGATTTCAACAATAAAAGTCGTGAACATAAAAGTTGTTGAACTCCTCACTATCTACAACTTTTATTTTGGTCACTTCTTCATGTGACAAAGTATTAGTAAACATTGTTCATAAATTTATATGACTCATAGTTTCATGAACTATACGAGAAACATGTTGATTTGTGAACAATGTTTACTATCACTTTGTCAGACAAAGAAATGATCAAAATAAAAGTTATAGATCTTGATGAGTTATACAACTTTGGTATTCATCACTTGTTCAGCTCAAAAACATTTAGTGGTTGAAAATCTTGTTTGAACTTGTCATTTTTGTAAAATTTGAAAATTTGAAGTGCTCAAACTTTGACAAATGAAATTTTGTAGTAATAAAGTGGATGTTCAAATAAAGTCATCTGGATGTTGCAAAGGGTAGTCTCACACACATGCATAAAATGTTTTCTCATACACATACAAAAATATGTAGTCTTACACACGTACATAAATATATAGTCTCACACGCATGCATAAATGAAGTCTTACAAACACACACTTACACAAACACTCCACGTTCAACAACTAGCTATCCCACTAAAACGACTTTTCCTTTGATACCTTTTCGTTCCCATAGCATTATGTCTTTGGGGAGGTTCTTTTCCACAACACTAATCTTCTTAGGAAAGTCTGTGAATAGCAGCATCTCATCGTACTTATTGTAAGCTTCAACATCATCCACGCCATCAACTCCAATAATATGTTGTTTCCTGGAGGCAACCACGTGCTTTGTCTTCTTCTTCGGGGGGATGTTACTTTGTGGGTCAGACATATAGAAAACTTGTGCGAAACGTGAAGCGAGCACCCAAGGGTCATCTTGTTAGCCTAGATTCTCAAGGTCCATGACTCTCAATCTGATCTCGTTTAGTTGGTGTTGTTAGATCTAGCGGCATCGAAACAGGGCCACCGTTATATCCCTTCCATAGTCAAGTTTCCATATCTCTTCAATGATGCCAAACTATTGGATCTTTCGCCCTAATCCATCGAGAGCCTCTATTCGAACACCGCTATTTTGGTTCACATATTTACTATCCTTTGCGTGGGTATAGTACGTGTACCCATTGATGTCATAAGCATTCTAAGATGTCACTTATCTCGATGGCCCCTCCACCAACCTACTAATGGTAATAGAGTCTATGGTTTCTTCAGGCGGTATGTTTTGGTCCTTCAACCATGTAGTTAGTCGTTGCTTATGCTGTTTCATGACCCAATCATCCGAACGGCCATTTCTCTCCGCCATAATGATAGCCAAGTGTTCATCAATATACGGTTGCATCAGTTGTGTACTCTACAAGACACTATAATGCACCCGACTCACCTCTTTGTAATCATGGTCGATGAACACTTTTCTACCACGGGTGCCCTTCCCAGCCAGCCTACCCTTGTGACGAGAATCGGGTTTATCAATCCCTTTCTGTACTTTTAGGTACTCTTGACAGCACTCGACGACTTCTTCAGTACTATAACCCTCTATCATGGAGCCCTCTAGGTATGCTCGATTATGCACGTATCGACTTAAAACCAACATGAATCACTCATAGGACCACATTTCATGCAAGTAGCAAGGGCCAAGTGCCTATATCTGATGAACCATGTGAATCATGAGATGTGGCATTATATCAAAAAAAAGCAGGAGGTAAACACATCTCTAGTTGGTTTTGTGTCTCCACTACAAATTCATGTAGGTCACTCAGCTCTTCCTTGCCAATCATCTTCTGTGAGATCTTCGAAAAGAAGTAGCACATGCGGGTGATGGCCATTTTCAAGAACTCTGGCTTTATAGCCCTGATTGCAATAGGTAGAAACACTGTCAGCATCACATGGCAATCATGAGCCTTGCAGTGTGTTATTGATAAGTCTTTCATCGACACTAGCTTCTTCACATTTGCTGAAAAACTAGTCGGGACTTTGATCCCCCTCAGGAAAGTGCATATAGCTCTCTTCTCGTCTGGTGTTAGGTTGAAGCATGCCACGGGCAGAGTGTATTTTCCATTAGCCTCAGGTTCCAGGTGAAGCTGTGGCATCACGTTTAGCTGCACCATGTCTTTCCATACTTTCAGACCATCCTTTGACTTGCCTGTGTCCATCAAGGTAGCAATGAGACTCTCAAAGACATTCTTCTGCATATGCATAGCATCAATGGCATGGGGGACCTCCAAGTCTAGCCAATAAGGCAGATACTGAAAGAAGATCGATTGTTTCTTGAAAGGTACGCCTTCGACAGGAGGTGTGCTTCTATCTCTGTTCGTCCCATCCGGATTCTTCTTTCCATAGACGACGCGTATGTTTTTCACCATTCTGTACACATGTTCTCTGTTATGACATCTCTCCGGAGGGGGTTCAATCTCTAGGGCGTTGTCATAAAATCTAAAGAACAATTTGTTATGGTACTTGTGACTTATCTTTAAGAAGCGTCGGTTCCTTAGGTAAACTATCTTCTTGGATGCATCTAGGTACACCCATATAGTACCATCCAAGCAAACCAAGTATCCCGTCTTCCCTTTGATCTGTCCAGACAAAGCAAACAGCGCGGGGTAATCATTGGTAGTAACAAATATTATTGCTCTACATATGAAGTCCTCCTTTCAGAACGCATCGTACATCTACTCCCCATGCCTCCATAGCCTCTCCATTTCTTGCATCAAGGGCTCGAGGAACACGTCTATATCAATGCCTGGTTGTTTAGGGCCAGAAATAAGAATAGTGAGGAGAAGGTACTTTCTCTTCTGACACAACCATGTTGGGATGTTGTACATGGTCAAGATCACTGGCCATGTGCTGTGGTTGCTCATCCTCTCATTGAAGGGATTCATTCCATCGGTGCTTAGGCCAAACCGTACATTCCTTGGGTCATCGCTGAATTCTTTGTGCTTCTCATCAAACCTTTCCACTGACTACAATCAGCCAGGTGTGCAATCTTATCATCATCCACCTTATGCTCATCATCCCACCATGTCATGAGTGCGGCTTCTTTAGGGTTTAGGAACATACGTCTCAAGCGGTCGGTCACTGGCAGGTACCACATTACCAGGGTAGGAATTCTTCTCTGCTTTGCATCGTTGCCTAATGGAGTGTCCTCTAGGGGCTGAGATTCTTGTACCACCTTTTTTGTACCCTTCTTATTCCTCTTTTTCCCCATGGATGGTTCGTCCCCACCGTAAAGGTCATTGTTTTTGTACCAGCTGGCCCCACACCGGGGACATTTATCCAATGACTTGAACGTTTCGCCATGAAAAAGTATACAGTGGTTGGGGCATGCATGTATTTTTTCAACCCCCATTGTTAATGGACTTATGACCTTCTTCGCTTGGTACGTGTTGGCGGGAACTGAGTTTGGTCGTGGCAGCACCCATAACAGGAGATGCAATAGATCATTGAAACTATAGTCTGACCCACCGTACTTAGCCTTCAGGATAAGCAGCTCAAGCACGAAACATAGTAATGTCCAATATGTCAGACAGCCCTTTTCAACACTATACACAGTCTCCTTCGATGCTTTTGTCACTCTTTCCAAATTTTCTAGACCTTTCGGGCTATTTAGTAAAATCTCTGGTCCAAAGGTTCGAATCATGTCCTCTAAATCATCTTCAACTCCGACATATGCTCCACCATCATTATTGGCACCACATTCGTCGTTACATCCCAACCACCAGCATCACCACCTTGTTCATTGCCAAACTTAAAAACCATTCGTGCATCAAGCTCTACTGAATATTGGGACAGGGATTCTATGGTTTCGTCGTCGTATTCCTCCTTATCCTCGTCGTTAACAATAACCATTTCACCATGATGAATCCACACTATGTAGTCCTCAACAAATCCTCGCATAATCAAATATGATCTGATGATAGTCACATCTGTCCATGCCATACGGTTCTTGCAATCTTTACAGGGGCAAATAATTGTATCCTTATTCTCTTTTAATGTCGTTGCATGCTTCTTTGCGGCTTCAATAAATTTATCCACCTCTTCACAGAAACTTGCCTTGAACCTTAACGAACCATACATCCAAGAGTTCCTGTACTCCATCTTTTATAACAACAACAAAACAAACATTAAAGGACTACTTATTCAGATATATATAAAAATGAATCAAAGTAATAATTATTTAAGAATAATTGTATATACATCAGATATATATGAATATAAATCTAATATAATTACATGAAGCATACAAACACATCATGGTAGAGGAAAATTAATTAATGGCCCATTTATCCATAAATAATTAAAATACATATTTATTGATTACAATAAACAATTTCAAAGACAACAATTAGCAATAATTATACTTTACCCAATATCTTTCATACAAACCCTAGTCCAATTTTATCAAACATAAGTTTACAAAAACAAAATTAATAAAAAAACCAAACCCTAGATCTAGATCACTTGCACATGAAACATCCATAAAACTAACTAATGGTTCACTAAAATCAAGAAACATGGACCAAATAAGGGTATGATCTTGTTCCCCTCCCTAATTTACTCTAGTACATTTAAAAGTTGGGTCTAATTTGCTCATAAATAGCTCAAGCACCATAGAAGAGAGAGAAAAACAAAACTCTAATTACTCACTAACCAACCATTAAAACTTCAAAAAAGTGTAGAATAGCATTTTCTTACATTCTACAACCTCTCCACCAAAGGATTTGAGACCAAAACCTTCTCCCCTTAGTAGAGCAATTTTTGGGAGGTGCCCAAGGCCTCCCCACCTTTCTTTCACGGGTTGGAGTGAGTGACCCAAGGAGGAAGAAGGTGTTGCTTCTGTTTTATATGGGGGCCATTTGTAGGGGCGGCTGGTGATTAAGCCACCCCTACAAATCGGAGCTATAAATATGGGGCCATTTTTAGGGGCAGCTCAATCACCAACCGCCCCTACAAATAGCATTTTCAGGGGCGGCTGGTGATTGAGCCGCCCCTACAAATCAGACCCCATTTGTAGGGGCGGCTCGTAACACCAGCCGCCCCTACTATTCCATTTGTAGGGGCGGCTAGAGTCTGGGCACCTGAGCACGCCACTGTAGGGGCGGCTCCATCACCAGCCGCCCCTACAAAAAAAATTGAACCATTGCTAAAAATCATTTTCTACGTAGTGGGTGTGCAAGGTGTTGACTGTTGGCAATGGAGAAGGTCAAGCGAGGGCGCGACGGACCGGGGATGGTGAAGAACGGACACGAAGGCTTAGATTGAGGGACCAAGCGGGGCCAGAGAATGGACCATGGATGGCTAGTACTTAGACACGTCGACAAGCTAGTGTACATGCGAAGATGGTGATGGAGACAGTGTTGACCGAAGTCAAGACGACGATTGAACAAAGTCAAGGCGAGCGCGCGAGCGCACGATCACTTGGTGATTGAATAGTCGAGGACGAGCGGGACATGCGTCGACATCGTGGAGATGGCATAGCAGCTATGCGACACCAAGTGTGTTTGGCGGTTTGGGCCTCAAAATCGCGGGCGACAGGTTTGCCGTCTTTAGACCTCAAACCCAAGAGAGGATGTCAGGTCGGCACGTGGCGTCATTCGAGGGCTTGCATCGAGGCAAAGAGGCTTCATGAAGGGCCCGTGGCCGTCCGATGCTTGAAATCCATTCTGGACCATTTTGCCCCTGTGACTAAGTGGTTCAAGGCAAATACCCAGAGGTAGTCTTGGAATGTGTAATAACCCTATAAATAAGGATAGTGACTGCCCAAGACAATTATCTCTCTCACCTAAGTCTATTTCCTTAGGCTAGCCAAGTAGATCTTGCTTAGTCAAGATTAGAAGTAGAGAGGGTGAGCGCCTCTTGCTCTGATTTTCCATTTTTTAGAGGGAGGATGAAGGGAGAAAGGCTAGACCTGATCTTGTAAAGATGTTTTCGTGACCAATCAATCAAGTTGTCCTCTGAAATTTCGAGTTGATCTTTCACTTTTCCTCTTCTCTTTATTTTAGGTTCGTTCTTTGGAGATCTTTGGGAGTTCTTCGATCTGAGGTTTTTAGGATTGTTTTGGGTTCATCTTCTGGTGCTATAACCTCGTTGAAACATCTTTAGCCACTGGTTTAAACAGTTTTCCAGAAATCAACTTGGATTGAAAAAGGAGAAAACCCCATTTTGGAGAACCTTTTCTTAGATTTTATACCGATGATTTTGTATTTTTAAGTTGAAACTATACAGATACCTTCAAATTCTCGTAGAGGTCTGTGCAAAATTGTAACTCAATCTGTGTTCATTTGGTCTATTTCTGTATCTTTTGGTTTTGGCTCATGCTGCATTTACTCCATATACATTGATACACATGTATGTACGGAGCTATGATCATAGCTATTTTGTCAAACAAATTGCCCAAACTAAGATTTTAACAAAATACATGCCAACTACACATGGGAGTGTGATGCAAAGGAGAGAACTATGAATAGGGATTGAAAAGGATATAGAGTAAATGGTAACTAATGTTTATTGCCACCAACAAAAATAAGGACGTACCAATCAATGTGAATATTGTGTTATAATATGAACAAATTAGATGGTGCAAATATATGCAATTTTGATGAGCTTTGAGCCAAAATTTATCAATGAAATTCTATCATATCTTTATTAAATTAATAGCTAGTGTAGGAGTGAGCATGGTTTGGTGGACTTGTGCTATATTAGTATGAAATGTCTGAAAAAAACGGATGTGCATGTGGCTAAGTGGTGAAGGCTCGAAGGGAGGAGCCGGTCGGCGGGGGTTCGATCCCCCGTTCTACACCTGGTGGTGCTCTCCAAAGAAAAATGTGTGTGAAAATGAAAAGAGGGAATACAGAGAATGAAAAGGCAAAACAAAATGAAAGCCAAGAGCAATTATAAAATTATAAATTCTCTGCCTGGTACTTGGATCGGATAGTCGGATAGTAAACTTGGCTTTGCACGGTGGCTTGCTTCTAATTTCGAGATGATGAAGCAAGCTACCCTGTCGGGTTCTCAATTGGGCACGAGAATGTTTTTTGAGATTCAAATGGTCCATCATTGCGCTAATGCTGCTGAACTATGTGACTTTAGGCCTGGTTTAGTTCCTCCTAAAAAATTTACACCATATCCCATCGAATGTTTGGACACATGCATAGAGTATTAAATCTCCCACAACTAAAAAGAACAAAACGTGGACACTTTTTAGTGCCACATTCCAACGTGGACCCATAGTCCTGCCTGTTACATTCCCGCAGCCTCTCTCCAACGCGCGGGCGTCCCTTGCGATATTAAAAGGAAAGAGCAGGTGTTGTTTGTTTCGACGTTTCCACCCTTTGCGATATTCAAAAGCAAAGCACCCCGTGAATGCCTGCTGTGTGGTTGAACCGAGCATGGGCATGGGCGGCAGTTTCCCAGAGGGCGACGTGCTGAGCTGCATCCACATCGGCCTGCTGTGCGTCCAGGCAGACCCTGCGGGCCGGCCGGTGATGTCGTCGGTCGTGATGATGCTCGGCAGCGACATGGTCACCCTCCAGGCTCCATCCAAGCCGGGATTCTTTGCGAGGAACAACAGCGCCAACACAGCCGTGTCGACGGTGTCATTGAGTGGTTAGCCTGGCCATGGGAGTCCAGAATTGGGAACATATATGTACCGTTACCCTGTTACCAAAATGTATGATATGAACTAATAAGCTGCGTAAGCTTTGATTCAACATGAAATTTTGCAAACACCTACTACAAAATGTAGATTATATCCTCTTCCAGTTGATATTTTGGTTACATTTATGTACAAATTTACGTGCTACTGTGTTTGGTACATAGTCCATCAACGCACATACTCTTGTACAGGCTGGAATCCTAGAGACATAAGCATCCATTATTATTTAATATGTCTGACTAATAAAAGTTAGTTATATTAAATTGTATGGTTTTTCTTTATTCATTTTCTAACACAATATGCATAATATATGCTATGTAGTCTCTGTCTACTTATAAACTTATTAATTACTAATAAATATATTTTCAAATCATTTCCATTTGTATGATACCTTTGTATCTTTAGTATGAATTTAGTTGAAACTTTAACTTATACTATGGTGTTTTTTATTGTACCCTATGTCTTACGAAACTATGAATGTAGATTTTGTTTTTCAAATAATAGTCTTATTGCTTTTATACTTATTTATGATCCAGAAACTACTAGCAAACAAATGTTAATTTATGATCTAGCAAAGTCCGTATGATTTTGTAGGAATGTGGTATCAAAGATCATGGTCAGAAAACTTAGAAAATCTCAGAAGTCACACGATGATGGAAAGCTCGTTAATGTCTCCACAGGTCATACGGTTTGTATGAGTGTTCGGCTCCGGGCTGGCCTAGCTTGATAACGTCTTTCAGAGGTCATATGGTGTGTGTGATGTGAAGAGTTTGGTCCAATGGGTGATGGCAGAGATCGTTAGATTTAGTTTCACATTGAAAATTGATAATATGAGAGCACAAAATATAAGACGGAGCAACCATCATCTATCAGGCTAGTTTTTAGGTTGAGTTAGGCACAAAGTCTTAGTTTGTTGTTGGCTTCGTTGGACCCGAGTCTAGTGGGACGCTGGCCCATGAGTATAACGAGCTAGGCCAGATCTGCTGCGCGTACTCTAACACGAGTATACTAAAGATCTAGCTAAGTCTATACAAATGGCGCTGCCAACCATAATATACTCTCCACCCTTATTAAAGGGAGACTCACTAAAAAACTAGTGCTCCATCTATCCCAAAAACAATATAAATCTCGCTTATGAGGAGTCAAAGAATCTTAAATGTAACTAAATTTATAAAAATATATTATCTATATTTAGATCTCCAATTTTCATAAAAAACATTTAGATCTTCATTTAGGTCTATCATGAAAATATATCTCATGATTAATCTAATGATACTTATTACGCATCATAAGCATCAATATTTTTTTATATATATTTAGTTAAAATTAAGAATCTTTGATTTCTCAGGAACGGAGATTTACATTCTTTTGGGACGAAATGATGAGTAGTTCACAGATCACAGATCATAGATCAAAAGAAACAATTTTTTTCTACAAAAGGATAAGGACAAATCGTGGTTGTGTCGGCACAGATCATAAGCAACAAATCGCGGCGGAGCGGGCACGGCCGTGCCGCGGGGGGCGGCAGCGAAGGTCCGGCCTGAGGGTGGAAGCAGAGGTCCGGCCTGGTGGCCGCGACGGAGGTCCGGTCCGGCCGGGGGCGTGGGCATCAGGAGGAGCTCGCCGGTCCCGTCGCTGGTGAGAGAGAGAGAGGGAGAGATCACACGGAGGGGGGGATGAGATCGCGGAGGGGGGGAGTCGGTCGGAGCCTCATGTCAGATATACGAAAAAAATCGTGTGTTTGTGGGTGCTAAAACATTCCTGTATTTAAATTGCACGCACCTACTAGCTACTGAGGAGTGAGGAGTGAGGACTGAGGAGCATGGCCCTGGCTCGCCTCTTCGTCGTTCTTGTCGATATCGCATTTGTTCTGTTCTCCTTCTCCCCTGCAGGTAACAGTGTTTGGCTCAGACTGCTGTTCATTTTCCAGGTCCAATATCTAGTGCTAACTGCTGTTCATTGTGTACAATGTAGATGCTGGCGTGGTGGCCGTGAGCTACGGCCGGTTGGGGAACGACCTGCCAGACACGGCTTCGGTGGTAAAGCTGCTGCAAAAGAGTGGCATCACCTCGGTGAGGCTCTACGACGCCAACTCCACGGTGCTCAAGGCCCTGGCCAACACAGGAATCACGGTGATGGTTGTTGTAACACGACCTCCGAGAGTGGCGGAGACCTACGCGGCCAGCAGTTTGCAAAGACATCTTCGACCGACTACCCAAGCAAAGGCCCAGCTACCATGCCTCCAGACCTAGAAAGATGATGGTTTCTCAGACTGCTTGCAGGACGCTACCGGTGACCCTGGCGCAGCCTCCGCCCGGCTAGCTCGTAGGTGTCTCCGGGCGGAGGGGGCGGAGGCCGCCCCGCTGCAAGGCTAATCAAGTGCCAACGTTACCTACGTGTGTGCGCAGGTAACTAGAGGAAGGCGCTCGTGGACGGTGCGGGCGCGCCGGTTCGGCCTCCGCTCGTAGGGGCAGAGACCCAAGCAGGAGGACGGCAATATTGGGCGTCGGGGGTCTACGGCCTTGGCATCCTAGGAGCGGAGACCGATGGCGGAGGCCTAAAGTCCCTTCGTCGAATCCTGAGGCCTGATGGGGCGGAGACCGACGGCGGAGGTCTAAAGGCCCATCGCCGAATCCTGAGGCCTGATGGGTCGGCTGATCGCGCAGGCCCAGTACCTGAGGGCCGCATGACAAGATTACCCCCGAGAGGAAAGGCGAGTAGTGGAATATTCCAAGAATGTACGGTAGCAGTTGAAGGGTACTATTGTAAATTATGTAAAAGTGGTAGTTGAGCCCTATAAATAGGGTACACTTGTAATAGTATCGGTGGTTGGAAAGGGAATTAATGAAACCCTAGTTTTACGTGCCATTTCCCTACACGCCCACTTGTCGTGCCTGTTTCCCAAGCCTCCGCCTGAGGGTAGCGCTTGGCAGGCGGAGGCCTCTACCTCCTCCACACTGTCTGAGACCGCAAGTCTCAACATTGGCACCCACCGTGGTTTGGCCAAGGCAAACCAACGATGGCAGGGAAAAGAAAAACCACAACCAGAGTAGCAACGACCACGGGTCAGAGAGGAAGGCCTAGGCGCACCACTCGTAGCACCTATGCAACCTCGCCAGCGGAGGATGACACCAGAGCAGATGCCTAGGGTCAACCACTGGAACCCCAAGATCCAGAGATTCAAGATCTGGAGGCCCAACCAAATTCAGGCACAACACTCGAGCAAGAATTGCAACAGCTGCAAGCACAGTTGCAAAGAGCGTAACAAGAGAGGGACAGAATGGCAGTAGCATTCGCAGCTAATCAGCAAGCTACTCAAGCGTCAGCACAAGCAGCAGAAATAAGGCAGCAGTTGGCAGTCCTACATGCTGAGATGCTAAGTATGCTGCATGCAGTACCAGCGTCAACCTCCGCGATCCTAGCCTCCGCAGCAACACCAACTGCAACCATGCCTCCGCCAATGATCAGCCCAACCATGATGCCACCTCAGGTGATGCAGAGGCCTATCGACCCCAAGTCCCCCGCTCTCTGAAGGCATACAACAATCGCTATGGCCAAGGCATACAAGCCAATCACACTACCAAAGTTCAACGGAAAGACAGACCCCATCTGTTCATTATGAGTTACGAGGCAGCAGTAGCCTCCGCTGGCGGAGACGACACCATCCTAGCAAAGTCATTTGTTATTGCTGCCAAAGGTGACGCGTTGGCTTGGTATTCCATGCTCAAACCAAGCACGGTCTATTCTTGGGAAAACCTCCGGGACAAGATATTGGCAAATTTCAAGGGGCTAACAGCACAGTTGTAACAACCCAAAAATCCACACACCAAAAATTCCAACTACAAATTTTTTCTTTCTTTAAAACCCTTGAGTGATGATGTGGCATGTAGGAAAACCCCTAACCTTGCACTAACTAAACCTATATGACTAGCACGAGTATCTCACCTCATCACCTAGAATTTATTTTACCACCTAGCATACATCAAGTTGCATCATATTCAACATGGTGATTTGGATTTTATTTGATTTATGTGTTGATTAAATAAAAGCTAACAAATATGTGTTTATAAATAAATGAACTAATATGAAATTAATATCCCAATAAATACTTTGACCAATGTTTATCACCATGGAACATTTTATCAGAGGAGAAGGAGGCCACTTTGATTTATATACAGGAGAGAAGTGTAACATAATACTAAAGGTAAGAAGAGGGAGGCAGCAGCTCAGCCCAGCCTGCCTCGACCGGCCCAGCTAGCCAGCCCAGCATCACCGCCCGTACGTGCATGCCACTGACGAGCCGGACCCGCCCGTCAGCCGTCACGCAGGCACGCCGCCGCATCAGGACAAGTTGACAGATGGGCCCCCTCTGTCAGCCACCCCAGCTACAGGATCATCTTCTTCCCCACGCCAGCCTCATCTCTCGACCGAGCCCCGACCAAAGCAGCAGACGCGGGCCCAGGTTCATGCACATCGCATGACCCTGTTCCCCACCTTAGCGCCGTGCCCACGCAACCGCCCCCGCGCACGAGAGCCGTCCGATGTGCTCGGCACATCACCAGCCGTTCCGTCATCCGCCATGGGAGCTTAGAGCTCCGGCTATAAAAGCCACGGCCCTCGGTTGCCCTAGCGTTCGCCCCATCACCCCGCCGCCCCTTGGTGGCCAACCACTTCACCAAGCCAGAGAAAGGAGAGAAAGAAGGAAGGGAGAGGGAGGAGGAAGAAGGAGTCTCCGTCGGAGCACCTTCGAAGCCACCAGAGCAGGAGACGACGCTGACATCTTCATCACCGTTGCGGGTCGGCACTGCACTGCTTCTGTCTACACGGCCACGACTCTCCACTGCACCACCATCCTATCTCCCATGACACCTACGGTGAGCGCCTGATTTTTCCCTGCTCACCGCCGGACTCTGCTATTCCAGCCATGGCGCTCCACACCGTGAGCGCGTAGGCCAAGGCCATCTCCGGCCTCTGGATACACAAGCACAGCATCCACGACCACACCATAGACCCCTCCTAGCCCCATGGACGCTATAGCCGAGCACCCTCATGCCACGCTCACGACGCCACCGCTATGGCGCAGCCACCACCGGCTCACCCAACCACCTCGCTAGACTGGAACCTAGCCGTAAAGCATCATCGTGATGACCAGAAGATAGCTGCGTAGACCGAGACTCCGTTAGCAAGCCACAGCGCCCTGGCCAAGAGCACCAGACCTCGGCCGGAGCTCCGCCGTGCACCACCACCGCTCGCGGACTTCCACCACACCTTTTGGGTCACCATCGTTACTTCACCATGTCGCCTGCTAGCCGTCTGGACAAGGAACGAGGCACCAGGACCACTAGAACAGACCACCATGACTCCGTCTCGCTCACCGAGGCCACCTACAGAGACCACATGCAGAGGCCACACGCAGAGGCCACATGTAGAGGCCACATGTAGAGGCCACATGTAGAGGCCACATGTAGAGGCCACACGTAGAGGCCACATGTAGAGGCCACATGTAGAGGCCACATGTAGAGGCCACATGTAGAGGCCACACGTAGAGGCCCATGTAGAGGCCACATGTAGAGGCCACATGTAGAGGCCACACGTAGAGGCCACATGCAGAGGGCCGCTGAGACTCCGTCTCGCTCGTAGAGGCCACATGCAGAGGCCACTGAGACTCCGTCTCGCTTGCTGAGGCCACATGCAGAGGCCGCTGAGACTCCGTCTCGCTCACAGAGACCACATACAGAGGCCACTAAGACTCCGTCTCGCTCGCCGAGACCACTGCAGAGGCCACTGAGACTCCGTCTCGCTCGCCGATGACCACATGTAGAGGCCACTGAGACTCCGTCTCGCTCGCCGAGACCACATGTAGAGGCCGCTGAGACTCCATCTCGCTCGCCGAGACCACATGTAGAGGCCACTGAGACTCCGTCTCGCTCGCCGAGACCACATGCAGAGGCCAATGAGACTCCGTCTCGCTCGCCGAGAGACCACATGTAGAGGCCACTGAGACTCCGTCTCGCTCGCCGAGACCACATGTAGAGGCCACTGAGACTCCGTCTCGCTCGCCGAGACCACATGCAGAGGCCACTGAGACTCCGTCTCGCTCGCCGAGACCACATGTAGAGGCCACTGAGACTCCGTCTCGCTCGCCGAGACCACATGTAGAGGCCACTGAGACTCCGTCTCGCTCGCCGAGACCACATGCAGAGGCCACTGAGACTCCGTCTCGCTCGCCGAGACCACCGTGGACCAGTCACAGTGTAACACGTGTCAGCCCATGATTAATTTAGCTTTTCCATTTTTAGAAATGATCTAAACTTCGGAAATTCATAACAAATTCATACGACCTCAGAAAAATATGAAACCAGGACCAAAATTCATCTAAAATCGAGCTCTACGCAATGAACCCATGTTTGAGTGCATTTGGCTCTTTTGAATTTTCATTGCTTCTTTGTGCTATTCTATAGACGTCGCTGACGCGACTATAATACGATCGTTGCAGACTCGGAGGAGAACCTGACGGACGAGGATCGTGAGTACCGAGAGGAGTACGGAGACGACTACACTGAAGGTGCCACATCCCACCCAACTTCGTAGCACCTATTACGCATGGCTAATATAGAACTGCTAGTGCTTTACTATGTTATATTCACACTGTGATAGGACTTGCATGGTAGTATGCCTTCTTGATGGCCTTTACCTTGACGCAACCTTGTCCCTGCTCACCCAGCTGTTAGGCTAGTCACACGCTTGCTACTATATTTCATTGCTTATTACTTCTACTACGCTTGCACTACATTGATGCGTGGTGGAAAACTAGTATTATCTGGACTATGGGGAGAGTGCTGCGTGTGTGACTTGGGTGCGTGGAGGGTGAGGGTTGTGTCGACCAAGTTGGAGTATACGACGAGCCTAGGGCAAGTCTTTGCCGTAGGGTGCTACCTAGGCACCCCTGGAATGGATACCTGTGGTGGGTAAATGGATACCTGTAGTGGGTAAAATGGTATACGAGGTGGCCTTGGGTGTGAACCTATGGTGGGTGGAGCCCAGGGTGGAGGTGCTGTGGTGGCACGGTAAATGGAAACCCTGATGGAGACATTCTGGCTTAGTCATCCCTAAGGACTTACTAGTACTCAGATTCACCGGGAAGCCTTACGTACCACTCGCCCTATATGGTGCGGGATGGCCGGACTACTTGGTAGGATATTGCCACTACTGCTAGGTTGTTAGCGGACAGTGTAAGGAGGTACGGGGTATGGAGGATCTCCCCCACACCCTTCCGAGACTTCATGGAGACCTTGTGGACCCGGCTCATGACTCACAGTTTCATCCACCCCAGACCGGACTTGGGGTGAACCAGGGCTGAATGGTAGAGTGGCATTATCCTAGGCTAGCAAGCGGCCGGAATCAGCCCAGTTGACGACGGTCAGCGAGGAAGGCGGATCTTGTGGTTATGTAAAACCTCTGCAGAGTGTATGGTTGATCGATCGATACATGTGCCGACTTGTCGGCTATGGACCTTTCCTGGGTTTCGCTTAAACTAGATATGAGATGAGTCCTTCTCTTTCTTCCCTAGGGAGTGAGTGTTCGGTCGTAGCCAGGGGCTACAGGCCTTGAGACAGTGCCGAGAGGGAGTTGGCCTGTCGACTGAGCGATGGTATGGGTGTGGTATGGTGAAGGTGTGGAGATGGTGGTATATCGGTCCCAGGATCGAAACCTGGCTTTGGAATAGGAAGGGGTGGAATGGGTGTGGAAAATGGTGTTAAACCTGACTATGCCGTTATATACTTGATATGCTAATACATAGGAAACCCCAGCCTTATAGGTTCCTTTTGAATATATCCGACTTGCATCCAATTAACCACAAAGCAATGCTCATAGGGTTGGAGTGGCCAGTACAAATCGTACTGATAAATTTTGGCATACAGGTTCTGCTGAGGAGTATAGCTCCGAGGAGTTTGACGGTTGAGGGATTCGTTCCTACGCTCGAGTTTGGCGATCTTATCTTCAAGCTGTTCTGAATGAATGCTACTTTTGATTTCGCCAATGCGGCGATGTAATAATTTATGTAATTCCGCACTATTTGTACTCTGATATTATCGATGTATGGATGTGATCATCGACTGGAATTTGGGTAATATGATCTACCACGGTCTTATTACACTTTGACTCTGTGGATTTCCCATCGTGGAAATTGGGGTTGTTTCATGAGTACCCTCTCGTACTCAGGGTTTTATTTTCCCATTGTTGTAGATGGCACCGTGTCATGGTTATTGCAAGAGTTGCTTCTATCCCGCTGTGGATGAGGAGTAAGCCTTGGGCAGGCTTCTTTATTAATCCCTCTTTATGCTTTTGCGGACTGTGATCATACGTTGGCACTGTATTAAACTATGGGCCAGTTCGGCTGGTCCAAAATTTTCACTGCGCACGGATGAAATCACTATTCCTGGATTGTTTTCTGTCACAGATTCATCCAGATTCATCTATAACCATCCAAGCGAACGGGACCTATGTTGGAAACTTTACTTTCAAACTTAATTTGCTTCCGCTTTTATCAAACTTGGTTCGTAATAACTTTATTTCATACTCTGATGATGGAATTGTATCTGCGAACTTTATGTAATATGTGGCATGTATGTTGAATCATGTACGATCTTGGTTGTTTGTGGATCGTTTATCGAGACCCGTCGTGGTACTCGGCAGACTACCGGGTTTATATGGGCTTAAGTATGACAGTGCGACCGCTCGCGGGCCGCTATTGTACTTGTGTTCTTATAAATTTGTCGGTTCTGCGACATGCGCATGCACGACAACGTCCACATGCATGACCTATCCGCACGCGCCTCCTCGCTCTCGCCACCCTCGGCGGCGGCCTGCAGGATGTCTAGGTCCAGCAACGCGCTGCTCCTCCTGCTCATGCTGCCATCGGTCCACAGGAACTTGCCCGCGCCGTGCGGGAGGTCCCCGCGCAGGTCGCTCTAGTAGAAGTCGCCGCTGGGCAGCAGCTGCTCCGCCTGCATGGCCTCGCCGAGC